>NC_045549.1:26474779-26774779 GCF_009769535.1 Thamnophis elegans | reverse complement strand
CATGAATAATGCTTGAAAGGTGATTAAGAACTATAAATAAAATAGCAAAGGGAGGGGGAAAAACTCAAATGAATGCGTAGTGGATTCCTGTCTCCTTATAAATAAAACTCTGGAGAAAAACCTCAAAGACAATGGTAATTTCTGCTCGCTCAGTGCTAGGAAGGATGAGAAGCGATTGGCATGATTATAGAAAGGTCATGTTTTTATATTCCAATGCCACATGCATGTGCCAGATTTAAGAGACAATCTTGACATAATGTGATAAATCTTTTTTTTTCCTCTGAAAGTTTCTTTTCCTCCTGCAAAATGTCTGTAGTGCTGTGGCCAGCAGAGATAACCCCTTCTAAGACAGCGTGGTTTATTCAAGGAGTGATCCAAACAGTGTAGAAATCAGAACGATTGAATGCACCCATTTCACATCCCTGATCTAAAAGAATTAAATACAGTATGCAAAAGTGCCACAGATACAGCTGCTAGCACATTATATCTAACTGGGTATATTTTTTTCTTCAGGAAATCTTGAGGTGGTTTTCCCAGGAAGCAAAAAAAGCAGTAATGGCTGCAATCAACTGTCCTGTAAGGGAAACAGCTGAAACGTGAGGCTTTGTTCTGACTCTTTAGTCAAGTAATTTATTACACTGGAAGTCCTATGAACACAGGAGGATTGATTTGCTTCGTTCTTGATAGATCCATGTCCTAGTTGCGATGGATTGTGTTAGCAATATTAGAGGAATTATTCTTCGACGAACCTTATAGTCCTGATGCTAAAAGTAGTCACAATAGGCAGTGCTTCTTTCTTTCCATCTTGTGAATCCACATATTTTCTCTATTTACAGTTTAGAGTTATAATATCCTTTAAAAAACACATGTACACTGTCATTTCAAGAGGCCTGTGGAAGAAACTTATGCGATTATGGATCTGGTGCAAAAAAAAATAAAGAACAATAAAAATGCCAAGATGACAAGAGTGTCAAGGAGAGCACACAAAGTCTATGACTTAGTAGATAAAACCATCCAGAATGAAGGATGTGATCTTTGGTCACAAATTAGCTTACAGATATTTAGAAACAAAGAAAATGAAATGGAAAACCTGCTCTATATGCTCAAAGTAGAAACAGCAGTGTTCCCTGATGATTATGTTAAATAATAATAACACCTATGATAAAAGAAAGTTGGATAAAGCTGGACAGTTAATGGATATGTGTGGTGGTCTAAGAGTGAGATTTAGCAGCATCTCATTTGGCCTCTTTCTTCTGCTCATCTTTGCAGAAATGCCTTAATAATTGTTGAAGGTCATGCTGAAGATCATCCTGGGGTAGCGCGTCTGGTGTGTCCTCCAGCAGCTCCACATGAGTCCGGTTTCCATACTGGTCCTTAACCACAGTCCTCTTCTGTGTACTAGCTTTACTCATTGTTGTCCTACAAGGAGTCAAAGAGGGGAAATGAGTGAATTTGTAGGATTTTTTAAAAAAAAGGAAATTGCATTCTATTTTTCATTTTAAAATTCTAAGCATGAATTTTGAGTTCCTGTAGGTGAAAAGACAGGGACTGCATTTGACTTTAAAGAGCTAAGAAAAATGCTAAATATTTATATGTAAAGTATCAATAACATTATTATTTTTTAAAAGTAATTACTTTCCTTATGCTACATTTACATAAAGCAAGCCTATATTTACAGATTCAAACTAGTAGATTTGTTAAAATGTCAGCAACTTGTAACTTCTTGAGAAATTTCTCGTGTGTGACATAACTTTGCACAGGCAGGGAGAAATGATTGCATAAAGGGACTATGGGTGTAGGCTAAGATCAAAAGTTAAGTTGGTGCATAGTTCACATGGCTATGTAGAGTTAGAATGGAATAGTTTAAACTGTCCTTATGTATGGTTCGAATTTGTATATAAAGATTGTATCAGAGGTGGTATTCTGCTGGTTCGCACTGGTTTGGGCAAACTGGCAGTGATGGCGGCGCAAGGCTCCGCCCACCCACTCAGACATCATAGGAGGCTCTGCATATGCCCAGGCATGCTGCGTGCGAGCGATGGGAGTGCGCGGGCGCTCCCACTACCGAACCAGTACTGAAGATAAGAGGATACGGTTACTGCATTGTATCAGTCAGTAACTTTCAGTTATAAACATGTCTTAAGTTATTTTCCTTCCTGATACTGATACTTATTCTGAGAGACATTATTTGCTTTGTAACATCAGTGCCTTTGTAACATCAGTGCTTACATTCATATGTTCTAATCCAGCAACACTGACCTTTGTATGAAAATCCTGTAACAGGGAATCATTAACAAGATAAATGATAGGAGAAACATCCATATCCCAAACTACAAACCTGCTGGTTTTTGTCATTCCTGCCCATACTTACAATATTTAACTTCAACGAAACTCATTGCTAGGAAGATGGAATACAAGTCAATAAATAAATATGTTTGCGTTTGGTATTATACGTTGAGACAAGGGAAGGGAAGTAAGCTCTATTATATACATATTTTTATTACTACTTCTCTTCAAGTAAGGGTTTCCACAGTGATGGGACTACACAAAATTACATTACAGAAATAATTTATTCAGTGGAAAAGACAGTTTATTTCTTTGGGTTATATTCCTTGAGAACGACAACCCATCTTATAGAGGTAGTCTCTGTTGACTTTTTAGTTCTCAGAGAGGAATATCAGGTTCATAGTAAGCCTCAAGAAACAAATGAACTAGGTCATTTAACTATTTGATAATCAAAAAAATCTCATACTATTGTTATTTATACATTGTTAAAACCCTGTTATTGTTTCTTCAACCCATGAATGCTACTCGTTATATTGCTAAAATGGTGTCCTCCACACACAAGAGGGAAGATCCAGGATTTAGGAGATGTGTGTGCTATTATATGCAGAGACACCTGTGAGAGTTTATCAATCTTTGTAGCAAGATGAAATTAGAAGCAATATGCTAGATGTCTAATCAGAAGCATTTCACTCTGAAACAAACAAACAAACAAACAAACAAACAAACAAATAAATAAATATCTGTTGTCCTCTTCATCCTATGTCAATAAAATAAAGAACAATAAATACTATCTCCTTCCCCAGAAATGTGGGCTATATTCCCAACACATTTGCCTGGTACAAAATATGTGGAGAATATGATCATTATCTATTTGGAAAGAATATACATGTTCTAATTTCAGCGGTAGAAATGCAGCATCAAATTTCCCTTTGAGAACTGATTTTGATAATTCTGACATCAGAGAAGGAATGTGACAGTGAGAAACTGGAAATTTTGCCAATTATTGGGCTGGCTTTACATGCTTTACAAATTATTGGCAGAAAAGTAAACAAACAGTTGAATCAAGAAAGGAATGGGAAGAATAATAGGTTTCTTCCCCCATTTTGACTTTCTTTGTTGCAGGCAGAGTTTTAAAATTGTTAAGAGTATAATTTTTAATATTTTAATTCTACAAGTCTCCCAGAGTCATTTGGGAGGTGAGATCCCATCAATTAATTAATTAAAACATAACAATGGGATTGTCCTGTCCAGGAATTTGGTTTAGAAGGAAAAATACCTTTGTCTGACTATGCCTGAAGCACAGTCCTCAAAGATTAAGAGGCAATTTAAATATTGAAGAAAATTGGTATGTATAATATGTATAAAAGATAATTAAGATCATCATCTACAAATATTATACTCCTCTTCATGTTGTCAGAGCAAATATATTCTTTATGTCAACCAAATTTAGGTTCTGAATCAATAGATCTCCATTACCAAAAAATGGAATTTCAACAAATGTTAAAAGGTGAAACATTGATAGTCCTACATTAAATATTTTTAAACAAAAAGTAAAGCCTAAAAAGCAATGGTATCCAGATGGAGTCAGCATAGGGAGAATTGGGAAGGTTACCATCTCCATACACACATGTCTTATATAGTATAGCAGGGGTCCCCAATGGTGCCGTTCCGGGGCCTGTTAGGAACCGGGCTGCACAGTTGGAGGTGAGTGGCAGGTGATTGACTGAAGCTTCATCTGTATTTGCAGCTACTCCCCAGTCACTGCCTCAGCTCCACTTCAGACCATCAGGCATTAGATTCTCATAGGGGTGCGAAACTGTAACCTGTAAATTGTGCATGTGAGGGATCTAGGTCGCACACTCACCACCACCACCCCCCCGGCAATCTATGGAAAAATTGTCTTCCATGAAACCAGTCCCTGGTGCTAAGGAACCACTGCAGTATAGGATGTATTCTGCCTACATAGTTGTGGATATGAACATAGAAATAGTAATAACATTGAAATTATAATTAATCCCAGATAACTAGCTTCAGTGACATGGACAATGTCTGGGGGCTTTTGTTTAGCCCCTCCCCTCCAAAACCTGGGTCTTTGCTATGTGGATATAAAGCCAAAACATTTCAATTAATTAATTGTCCAGGTTTTTTCCTGTCATGACATTTTGTCTTCCCCAAAACATTATTTAAAATACGTCATGCAATTTTTTTTACAATGCTAGCATTCAGAATCAGAATTATAATTCCGTTATTTCTCAAACAACTGTTTGTTCCATCAATTGATTATCCCCTCTTTTACCGAGTGTGTTAGTTTCCATGTAAAGCTTAAGACACCAAGACTGTAAGTCTTTATTCAAATATTATTACAGTTAGTCTGTTAAATCTTTGGTCATTGCACAGGCTAGTGTCATGCCAACTCAAACCTTTTAATAAGCGACCCATCCTCTTTCATGACCTCTTTCTCTACTAATGGGGGGACTTCAATTTTCATTTTGTTACCTATGTAATTCAGGGCCTAAAGTAAAACAGGAAGCATAACTGTAGCATAAAAGACCCAAATACAACTTAGTTATATTAACCTGCTAAAATATCAATGAGACAAATAATAGTTAAACATATCAGAAAAAAAGTCTTGATTGCATAATTTGCAAATTCTGTACTTACTAAGAATTTGGGAATGTGTGACAAAACAATAGAATCTACTTTTACTGATAATTCTTATGCTGAACTCCTAAGGAAGACAAATGACCTCTTGTGAACAACAAGGTCTTTTCTTCTTGAAAGAACCCAGAGAGAGTAGAAAGAGCTCCAGTCTTACTAACAGATGGGATTTGGTTCATTAGAAAGAAGGCTTTATTAGGAAGACAATAAAAATGATTTGATCCAGGATTATTCTTGGAATCACATATACATTTCAAATAGGATAGCCATATTTCTTATATCTTGATGAGCCTCCTTTTTGGATTTATAAATAAAATAACCCCACTTGCAAATTGAATTATATTGTTAAGAGTACATTCATACTGGAGATTTCTTTCCTCAACTATGTGCTTTCCACTGTGTTCTTGGATACTATGTTTAAATGTATCCAATCTAAGAATGGAGCTTCTTACTCAAACTGGACATCTGGTAAAAAGAAGATGTGCTGACATGACTCCCATCTGAATAGAAATTATCTATATTCTATTTATTCAACCAATATCGAGTCATATTTTTAATCAAATAGGATATGGTGAGTTTACAATCCTGCTCAAAATGCATCTGGAAAAAAGTTCAAAGAGCCTTTACTCATCGATGATAAGCTTCTGCTTGTACAATTAGTTCCAATCTGAAGGAACTTCAATTTTCCTTACGTCTGGAAAAATATGTCAGTTGTGAAAGATTCCAACTAAATTCACTGTATAATAATGAATTTCTCTATACAAATTGGCCCCAGTGGGCTGACATGACCTGTCTTTCTGAAGCACTTTTATCATTTGTTTCAATTGCTTCTTCTAGCAGATTCAGTAGGTAGAAAATGGTTTTGTTAATGTGCCTCTTCCTGTATCACTTCCTTTTAATGAGCTACTGGAAGTAAACTACTGAATTAAGGCGCCTGTGCATGCATAAATATGTGCAACTTCAATATAGAAGTTCCTTCAAGGTGCTGAATATCCTGAAGGAGACTACCAGGGGGAACAGTGAATGTGATAGTTTGGCTTTGTTGTCTAGAAGTCGGATTGCGGCACTCCTTTACAAAGCAGCTTCAAATGAATGTGTCAACTCATAAAGTTGCCATGGTGAGGAAAGGCGGGGGGGGAGCGCATTCCACACATACCTTCAGCTAGAGTTGGATCTCAGAATACTACAACAGGCTTGTGAGGCGTGCACTTCATTGGTGAATGTGATTTATGACACAGACTGAGGGCAGGGAGGAAACAGGGGTAAAGTTCAGCCATAATTAAAATGAGGTCATATCTGACTGCAATGGGGTATTGCTGAAATGATGTTCCTAATAAATGACTGGTATTTCTTTTGAAACCTTGGTTCCAGGGTCATGAATTAATTAGGGCATCTTTTGGAGACGTTTTACAGGTTTGTATCAGAACTAATTTAAGGATCAGAGTAATCTCTCACTGGGTTCCATTAGATGATACTCTCCAGATTTTTCCATAAGGAAAAATTCTTCTTTGTGAACTGTCGAGTTTCTCTAAACCTACTGAAAAAAACCAAGAATACATTTCTATAATGATGCTTTATTACAGTTAGCTATTTCTAATTTTTCTATATGTGTTTCCGCCCTTAGTACTATTGCAGTTCTAACGGTGTTGCCAAAACCATACAATAATCTCACCTCTTCGAAGTCATCTTTGGCTGATGGAAGATTCACTGCTAAACTAGAATCTCCATGATGTTTTTCCATTCTCTCCCCTTGCACTAAGGTAGTTTTTATAACTTTGCTGACCTTGCGGCCTTCTACTGGTTCAGCCTGGAATTCTGAGGCACTTGGTAATACACTTGTCTCAGAAAAGGTCACCTGTGAAAGAGAAATCATGAATAATTGCATGTCAATAATTGCTTAGTCCAGAAATCATGGTCATTGGCTGATTAGATAATGCCCAAACATTCTTTTGCTACTTCCTGTGAAACATTTGCACTAATGTTACGGATTTATTCATTTCTTGGAAAACGATGTAGTTGGTGGCTAGACTTGTTAAAGAATTGCTCTACAATTCTTCATTGAGTAAGCCATCTTCCAGGGGAGTTTAAACAAGACATGTGAAGTGAACCTTATGAAACAAAGTTTACAATTAAACATAAGAAACAATTTATAATGGGTAATTTCAGTGCCAATTTTGAAAATTCACTTCAAATAAATAAACTATAAATAAACAATGGCAGGAAAAACAATCTAACCTCTGATTGTTCACTTTCACTTTTCAATACCACCCGCTTTATGACTTTGGAGTAACTGTCTCCTTCTTCCACTGTAACAGGTTCTTGGGGTTCTCCCTGCATCACAACTTCTTCTTTTTCTGTTCCATCTGGTAAAACGAATCGCCTGATGATTTTCCTAGTGACCTAGCAGGATGACATGTTCATCCAAGAGTTATGTTAGCATGTAGTTGAATTTTAAACAGTGGCAGTCATATTGTCCTTTAAAATACCTAGAGCATTCTCTCTCATGTGCGTACACAAATAAGCCTTAACCTGCTATTTCGCTAGCAGGTAACTAGAGGCCGCAATTTCAGCTATCACATCTTCAAAATATATTTCCGCAAAGCCAATTTTAATATAATAACACATGATACGTATTACTAAATACATTACAATTTTGAACATGTTCCTAGTCTGAAAAGTTTTGCAAATAAAATGCAGAAAACTATTTTATCATAAATGAAGACAAACACCTCATACAAATTTACAAATATAGTTTCAACCTATTCCGCTCCAGTTCTCTCCTAAACAAATAAGGACTTTCTATTTTTGGCACCTGTTATATGGGACAAATGTTTTCCTTTACTCCCATGTGGTGTGAAATGCATAGAGCCTAAATCCTCAATCCCATAAGAGATTCCTTGTTACATATACAAGGAACTTCTTAGGAAATTGCGGATTTAGGCTCTATGCATTTCACAGGTTGGTGAAGGTGGTCTTCAACCTGAGACCGAATTGAGCCCAAAATTTCTGTTGCTAAGTGAGACATTTGTTACGTGAGGTTGCTCCATTTACGACTTTCTTGCCACAGATGTTAAGTGAATCACTGCAGTTGTTAAGTTAGTAACACAGTTGTTAAGTGAATCTGATTTCTCTGTTGATTTTGTTTGTTAGAAGGTCGCAAAAGGTAATCACACAGCCCCGGGACACTGCAACCATCAAAAGTACATGCCAGTTGGCAAGCTTTTGAATTTCGATTATGTGACCAATAGTCATGTGATAAAGGGTCATAAGTTACTTTTTTCAATAATGTAACTTCAAAATGTCACCAAATGAACTGTAGTGAGGACTGTAGTAAAGTATCCTAAAGCTCCTCAATTTAACTCTGGAAACCTTGAAGTGGGTCAAATATAATTGATGTACTAAAATGCTCTTTATATTCTCCTAATAAACCATCAGCTAAATACCTTCTTCACCACAATATGGCCATGTTCATCCACATAGTGTTCCTCCGTTACAGCTTCTGGGGGTATTTCAGGCACATCATCAGCCTAGTAAACAAAAAACAGTTCAGAAAAAATAACTGGCTATTTTAAATAATCTGCATAACAGAAGTTAGTTGGCTCAAACAACCACATAAATTAGGCAAGAAGCACTGAAGCAAATTGCTCCAATGCTGTTGAACATTTTGCAAATAGATCCTTTTTAAAAAGCATGCAAACTTGGAACAAGAACATATTTGGCTAGTAAGTGGTGGTACTGAAGCAGCAAATCAGACTGTCCTCTTAGAGAGATAGTCTCTTTCAAAATGCAAATCAAATATCTACCATTTGGATTTACATTCCTTGAGTTTCCAAATGAAATTGGGAAAAAATATGTTAATCAGTTGACATGCATTACCCAGGAACATGCCAAATTCATCAGTGCATTGTCAGCCAAGGGGGTGTTTCAGGAACAGGATTTTAGGAAAAGGGTGGGTTTTAAAGGTATAACCAGGGCATAGTTGCCACTGGTACGTGCAATAGTTCAACACTCCTGTACCTGAATAATTACCCGGCGGCGAACGACCCTGGTAGTTACCATCTCTTCCTCATCTGAGCTGACCTCCAGCTCACCTAATTCCTCTGCTAGCTCCTAGTGGAAGCATGGAAGCATTGCTCTCATCATACTGGTACTGTACATGTGAATGAATAATTGGGCCCCTTTCTAATAACACACCATACAAATGCTTGCTGGAATGAAATACACTGCAAAATATGCTGTACTATTTCTTTCTATTTTGGGGCTGAATTTCAAAATCTTCTTTGAAGATCTGATGTTACAAACTGAGAAAACCTGCCTTCAACTTTCTTTTAATACCATGTACTATGTAAAAGCAGCGCGTCAGTTGAATAATGCAAACATAGTTATAACTTCATCTTCTATAAACCCAATTAACAAAAACTAAAGAGATATGAGTTTCCAACAACTTTCTACTTATGAAATAGATCAGTGGTTCTCAACCTTTTCTTCATCATGGACCCTCTTTAAATACCTTTGGTGGCCATGGACCACCGTGACTTAACTCAAGATTTAAATTGTAATATTTCTTCAAGCCCTCAGCGGCCCCATTTAACAATATCACAACCCTCCAGGGGCTGTGGACCATCGGTTGAGAACCACTGCGGACTAGATTATATTGCAAGTTTGAGTTAATTAATAATTACTATATTTGCTCCTGTCTTTTAGCCAGTAAAATAAAAGATATAATTCCTTTACACTTAAAAAACACAGTTAATTTTGATTTAAATAGTTCTAGGATATTTTCAAAATCCTTTTCACTTTTGAAACAGCAGTTTCTTCAGGTAAAGATACTGGCAATAAAATTTGCTCACTACATATTTACTGTTGTGATTCTTCTGCAATGGGACTTGGGACAGGTTTCTTAAAGGCTCATAATGATGATTGAGTTGCCATGATAGCAACTTTCAAAGTGCCAGGGAACTAAAGGTGGGATGCGGTTAGGTTACTGCTACACTGTCAATCCAAACATCATAACTTATGAGTTTTCAATGGGAAAAATGAATTATTTTCTACAGTTGAACAAAATCCTTGAAAGAAGTGGTTTGGTGAAAGACCTCTTTTTATACTGTTAAAGTACCCATTCTTTGTTCGGGCTTATTTGGTAGCATCAAAAGATGTTCCTAGGTATATCCATGTACAGGTAGTCCTCAACTTACGACCACAATCGAGCCCAAATTTTCTGTTGCTCAGGGAGACATTTGTTAAGTGAGTTTTGTCCGCATTTTATGACCTTTCTTTCCACAATGATTAAATGAAATCACTGCAGTTGTTAAGTTAGTAACACAGTTGTTAAGTGAATCGTGCTTCTCCACTGACTTTGCTTGTCAGAAGGTTGCAAACGGTGATCACATGACTCTGGGACATTCCAACCATCGTAAATATGACACACTTGCCAAGCAGGTGAATTTGATCATGGGAATGCTGCAATGTTCATAAGTGTGAAAAACAGTGATAAGTTTCTTTTTTCAGTGCCGTTGTAACATTGAATGGTCACTAAACAAACTGTGGTAAGTCAAGGACTACCTGTATTTCTACTTGTTTGTTTCATTGTTTTCCAGTGAGTGAAATCGTTGTGCCTGGTCAAGGGTAGCTCGTGAAGCATCCATACAAATCTCCTTTTCCATTTAAAGACAGATGCTCTGTGCATGCCCCTAAATATTCCCAAACAGTTCTTTGGAAAGAAAAATGTGAGGCTCTACTTTGATTTAACTGATCTTTTTAATGAAAAGTTTTGACAATTCTCAACTGCCGTGGGACAAAAGTACGTTTTCATTCACAATCTAATTCCTAACACATTCTTTGTAGGAATTAAAGTGTGAAAAGTATGTAATTCCAATGAATTCTTATTTTGCTGCAAATGTATAAAAATATATAAAAAATTATTTCAAAAAATTTTTCTTATGTCCATTTCAAATTTTTCAGTTCAGGCTTATTCTGATCTTATTCAAATGATAGCATCTTTTCAGTTATATTTCTCTCTATTCACTTCTGTGTTAATGCTTTACATTTTTCAGTGCATTGTCTTTCAATTTTCTTTTCCTAGAACTGTATTTTAGTCTACAGCGTGTGAACATCTCTTATTTCTTATTATCTGGGTGTATTGTTCCAAGTATTAAATAAGATTACTTTAAAGATTTTCTTCTTCATTAATTCTTCAAAGGGCACTACTTAGCGTTACAACTTACTTTTTCTAACAATTCTTCTTCATGTCTTTCTAGTTCTTCAGGCGGTTCATCAGTGGATTCAACAATCACCAGGCTGTTTTTCCTTGGATGCATATCTTCTTGCTGAAAGTGATGGTCTTCAGGTTCTTCCACAATGGGAGAATCAGTTCGATCACTAGATGTTGGAGTATGCAATTGTGGCCTTTCAAGATCTTCACATTCTGCGGTGGGATCCCCAGATTTGTCACTGGCAATGATGGCTGTTTTCACACTTTGGGGCACTTGTGTCAAATCTGCTCCAGAAGTTGTGATTCTGTTAATAAAGATTGGAGGAAACAAATGATTAGTTCTTCTCGTCTGTCTCTGAGGAATAAGATTTATTCTAATGCCACTGGGCTTGGTTTTGAAAAGTGGCACGTAACATTCTGAAATGAATAAATCGGGACACACTTGACTGAGAATACAAGTGAGAATTCAATACCTATTGTCATGAACTACTAATCTAATATGGTTCAAGCTCTCATATTTCTTTCGAAATATATTAGAATTTGTATTCAGGTAAACTGGGTTTCATCAGGCAAAAACAAGCATCTAGCAATATTTTGTATAGACATTTGTGTTAAACCAAAACAGTCTAGCTCTCCAGTACTCCATTATGATATATTTTTATTTCGAGTACTGGAACTTTCCTCCCCCTTTTAAAAAAAATATTTGGCCTTCCTGATTTCTTCTCAGCAATTTCACTCCTCTCATTCACTCCATTTGCTCCATTGCCACCACAGGTTAACAGCAGAAAGAATGGAATAGAATTAATGGTTTTCTTTCCAGTCTGTCATCTGTGTCCTAGTAATTGTCCCTTTGTGACTATTTAATTCAGACTAGTATTACAGTGGTTCTCAACCTGCAGTCCGTGGAACCATGAGGGACCTCAATGTCATCACAGGGAGTCCATGAAGGCTCGAATAAATGTTATGATTTAAATCTTGAGTTACATCTTGGAGGTCAATGGCCATGCTCAGTGGCCACAAAGAAGAAAAGGTTGAGAACCTGTTTATTTCCAAGAATAGGAATAGGCAAGCTCAAGGATTACCCACTATGGCAATCTTTGGCCTCTTACTGATTGACACTCCTCTCATGGAAGCAATGTCTGCTCCCCAATGAAAATTTCACCCAGTAATTCAGTATCCAGAAAACCTTGGCTCATCTCACCATGAATGGAGCTTCATTCAAAATAAAAAAGAAAAGAACCATTATCTAACCCAGCCAATATTTTGCAGTATTAAAAACACACTCAGATATATGACAAATAAAAACGATAATAACATCTTAACACCAAGGCACCTGAGGGTAGAACAAGAAGCAATGGGTGGAAACTAATCAAGGAGAGAAGCAACTTAGAACTGAGGAGAAATTTCCTGACAGTTAGAACAATTAATCAGTGGAACAGCTTGCCTCCAGAAGTTGTGAATGCCCCAACACTGGAAGTCTTTAAGAAGATGTTGGATAGCCATTTGTCTGAAACGGTATAGGGTTTCCTGCCTAGGCAGGAACCTCTAGATTGGACTAGAAGACCTCTAATGTCCCTTCCAACTCTGCTATTGTATTGTATCTTATTGTAGCTAATTTGATGATCTATTTCTATTTAAAGTCTTTCTTTAAGTCCAAGAATATTTTAAAATGATATATATTGGCCATATATTTGTTTTACTCTAAACTTTTAGAAATTATTTAGCTCATTGATTTTTTTCTTGAAGTGTTTTTAGTCTTGCACAGTTTGCATTTGTTCACTGCTTATGAAACATGATCTCTATGTAATAAATATTTCCTATTGCTACATACATCGCCCTACTATAGAATTCTTACACATACTCCTGTGTAGTAGATGAATCTTCTGTCAGTTCATGAGGCTTCCCTGAGAATTCAGCTTTCACATGATCTTTCTGTATTTGGTGTAGAAGTTCTACCACAGATACTTCTGCCACAGCCTTCGATGTGCCTTCATGCAAGGGTGAGCAACTGAGAGAAAGGTCTTCTTCTGAAACAAGGGGAGGATGATCTGATGGCTCACTGTCTTTAGAAAAGGAATATTCTTCCTCTTTTTTATCTTTTGTGCTGCATAGATCTTCATGAAGTGCAGAGAACCCTGAAGGCAAAGTAAAACAACAATCATTTAATCTCAATATATGAAGTAATTGTTATCTACCCTGTTACCCTGAAAATAGGACCTCCCCGGATAATAAGCCCAATCTGGCTTTTGAGTGCATGCGCTAAAATAAGCCCTCCTCCCAAAATAAGCCCTCCTCGAAAATAGTGCACCGCAGCAGCAGCCATGAGGTGACCTTGCTCACCACCTCCTGCACCTATAATATAATAATAATAATAATAATAATAATAATAATAATAATAATAATAATACCTCCCCAAAAATAAGGCCAAGCACTTATTTCAGGGGTAACGAAAATAAGACCCTGTAGATGCAGATTTGTACCAATATAATGCAGAACAAGCAACTCGCAGTTTCAAAACATAAATTAAGAGATTGCTATATTTAACCATAAATAACCCTGTCATGTGTTCAGATATAAGAACTTGCTAGTGATTCCTATGAACCCTATCCACTAAAACTCCATATAGCCAGAATTTCAATAAAGGAAAGAATTTGTAGCTCGAGGTTAAAGTGAAAGGCCCTTAGTGTTCACTAAGCTTGATTGTTTTCTTGCAGACATTTCATTACCCAAGCTAGGTAACATCATCAGTGCTAGTAAAGAGTGAGGTTAGCTCTCAATTTATATTCTAGCAGCTTGCCCTGTCAGTAATGGTGGGAGTGATCTTAGAGTTCCTTGGTTGGGTTGTTTATTGTTAGCTTGTTTGATAGTTGCTTGATTGGGGTATTGTTAATTTAATTGTTAGTCTCATGTTAATCTTGGAGTTAATCTATGCTCATCTGGGTGTTGATTGCTGGTATGAGGGGCATTTTGATCTTTTTGTTCCATTTTATTGTCTCTTTCACAAAATATGTAGACACTAGGGGTGGGTTTTGGCCCACACTACTGCCAGTTCGCTTGTGTGCATGCTTCACTTGTGTGTCGGCTGTTAAGGTTACTGCAGTGAGTTTGTCTAAATAAAGTTCTTGCACAGCTTCTCTTGTGGGAGATTAGATTATTGCTTTGGTAGTGGAGAAACTTATTGGCATGGGTGGTTTTTCAGTACACTTGTGTTTCCAGTTTGCCATTGTGATCTCTGCGATCAGGATGACCAGGAAGGGTAGTGAGTTGTTGTTGTCTTCTTGCCTGGTAAACTGGATTCCTTTGAAGATATTGATGATTTAATGGGTGCTCTCTAATTGATCCTCTTTATTATTATCGACATGAATTTCAATATGCACATCTACTATTGATCTCTCAATATTCAGTGATATAGTATAGGATGATACACTTCTCATCATCACTACTACAATGTTGAAGAGCACTATGTTTATTCCTATATAAACTGATAGGAATGCTCTCCTTGGTATAGAACCACTAGTAGTTAACCCAGTGATAGCTGATGGGTATTATTTGATAACAATCAGTTACTGAATAGTAATCATGCATGTGTAAGTATATTCTCACCTTCACTGTGATCCAGTACCATTGTTTGTTCAATTTCTGCATAGGTGCGACCATGATCTCTGGACTTTTCCATACTACTTTCCATTAGGTGGACAATATCCATTCGATTAATTTTTTTAACACACTCTGTAAGACCTGAATCTGTGTTATGGAAGAGACAGCATTTATTTTTAACAATTTGCACATATGAAGAATGCCATCTACTCAGTTTTTGGATAACTGCTGTGAAGTCAGCCAATAGGAGGGTAGAGAATAAGCCTGTGTCTCTAATCACTTGAAAAGCAGTGGTTATTTATTTTTCTTTCTTTTTGAGCCTGTTCGTTGTGCTGATAATCACACTTATATAGGATTGATTATATTCCTGGGAGGGACATGAATTGCCTCCTGAAATAGCTTGAAAGGCAATCTTCCAAGTAACAAGTACCCACTAAATACTGTATATTCCGATATATGAAAAGGGTGACTATTTGATAGCTTTGTACACATTATCCACATTTCTGAGAAAAGCAGCCCAAATGTTGCACTATTAATGGAATGTCTCTTCATTCCAATAGTAAGTACTTAACTAGGAATCTCTAGCAATATGTAGGTAGTAAGTGCTTAGTGACTGCCTTGTTTAGCATTGTTTGCAGTTATGATGGTGATAAAAAGGTAACTTTATGACCTGTCTTCACATTTATGATCTTTTCAGATCTGTAAAGGAAAACTGAAATGACATAATAAGCGTAGTCACAATTTCACTTAGCAACCTCTTCAGTTAATGATATGGTAGAATTGCCAGGCCCAATTGTGGTTACTAAATGAAGATTACTTGTACATAATACGGTAATAGAAAGATAGTAATTATCTTGGCTGCTTAAATGAAATTATGAAGTAGCTAATAACAGTAATGGTACTGTTTATGTTTTATTTTTAAGCTGCCCCACATCACAAATGTAAGATTGGCAGCTATAGTGTATAAATTAGTTAAATACACTATAAATTAAAAGGAAGGAAAAAGATAATTTTATGAAAAAGTTCTTATATATTATGCACCTCTAAGAAAAATATATTGGAGGAGTACTAATAATGTTTGGCAATCATATTAGGAAGGAAAGACATGTCTATTCACAGAGCTTTATTATTCTTTTGAATACATGCAGGATATCCTGGAGAATACACAGAATTTACCTGGAAATTATGCAGGTACAGTTGCTCTGAAAATGGCAATTGCATAGGAAAGTAAATTTATCCTTCTCTACTTGAATCATTTTTTTAGTTTAAAACCATACTACCTTCAAGTTATTTTATGTCCTCCAAGAAAAGCATATAAACAGAATATGAGCATGCTAATTTATGTCATTGTGATAGAAACAGTTCTATATCATTGAGAACATGGAAAAAAGAAACATTAGAAGTCTTTTTCACCAGTGCTGTAGTCTCAGTAGACAGTATAGCTACATTTAGAGGCAGATTAGATAATAGATAATTATCATCTATAGAAGTCCATACGTAGTAGGAGTGTCCTTGTGTGTATGTAGGATCTCTATATATTGTTTTGTTTTTGTATGACACTTGCAGTCTCTTATGTACATTGCACTTGGCTGTCTGAATGGAAAAGGAGTGAGGGATGGTAACTGCTAAAATAAATATACCAGTAGCATGCTTTCCATCTCTTTCCAGCCAATATTTCAGTAACGCATGACTCTGATCCTGAAGAGAATTGGGATTCTCAACCCGAATTTGATGAATTTGTTCTTCAGTGAAATCCAGTTCTCTTGCTAACTCTGTAAGCACAAAGTATTCAAATAATTTTGACTAGTTGCAATTCTTTATAAATATCACTTATTGCTATTAGATTATATTCACCTCAGAATAAACCCTGTAAACACACATACATGCGTGCATGCACACACACAAACGTATCTATCTATCTATCATCTATCTATCATCTATCTATCATCTATCTATCTATCTATCTATCTATCTATCTATCTATCTATCTATCTATCTATCTATCCATTCACCCACCCACCAAACTTATAGACAATATTTTTCTTTACTGTATTTGTAGAACATAGTTAAGGTTATACTTGAACTATAACTTATACAGTTGCAATCCAGTTAGAATCACTACACTGCATTTGTTCACTATTACCACAATGTTTATTTAACTGAAGAATTCTCTGTAGCTTCAGGATCAGGAATGGCACTGTTTCTACCCCTCTTTTTCATTCTCCTAGACTCCCATTCCACAATCATCAAATTTTGTAGGCAAATTGCTAGATTATATGGGTGTGCAATTCTAATAGGTGCATTAAGACTCCAATAAGTTTAATGCATCTACTTTTAATGTACTTTTAAAAGATCTTCAGCATTTTAAAGCTAGATAAATTGCACAACAATTTCATCCTGCTCTTCTGGGAATATCATTGCATTATCTCTATGCTCCTTGTAAGTTGTAAAAAAGTTGCTATCTCGTTGTTCTTGGCGTTTTATGAATTCTGTTTTCTTATGAGACTATCATTCTATGGATTTTAAGGGAAAACTTATGAATGGGTTCAAACTACATTTAAGTATTTTTTAGAAATACAGACCAATTTCTATTAACTTTACTTCAAAGCAACAATAATACATCTGGATTACTCCTTAAGTACATAGATCAGCTGGTCTCCTACTATCTACAAAACAGATCATCCACATTTAGTACATCTCAAGAAGAACTGAAAGAGTTATTATTAGAACTGTTATCTTCTTTGTGCCTTTTCTTTTTATTCTAATAATAAAAACATAGATTATATTTATGCTGCATTACAATTTTACACTGCATCATGGTAGCCCAATTTTGTGGAGTGGCATTTTTGTGAGAAAACAGAAAATGCTATTTTCCCCTCATATTTGTTTATCAAATTTTTAAAACTATCTATGTTCCTCACAGCAAGACTGTAGGGGGCATGTTAGCTTGATCTCCTAGGCAACGTTTTTTTGGAAATTACTAAACACTGAACTTTTCCAAAAAGTTTTTAGGAAATGATAAATTTTGCTATTTAGATTTCCACTTATTTATTTTAAAATACTAAAGTTCTCGGGTGTTTTTAAATGAACACATGGTGCTTTTTCTTTACTGTGGGCATTTTATAGTATTTTGTCATTTTGTGAACCACTGTGAGTCAGCAAAGATTCTTTTCAACAGGGCTAATATCGTGTTTCCCCCAAAATAAGACAGGGTCTTGTTTTCTTTTTACTCACAAAATATGGCTTGGGCCTTATTATGAGGGGAGGGTTTATTGTTTTTGGGTTGCTGGGCGGCTGCTCTCTTCCGAGCAGGCTCTCAAAGAGCCAGGCACAGCCTCATGGGCAAATGGCTGTGTTGCACTGTCACAGCAGCGCAACACAACAGCCATGAAGCGACCACACTCACGAGCAGCCACCTGACAAACCCTGTTTCCATTCACTGACCTAGGGGAATCGCCAAACAGCATGATGCCTTCAAAATGCCAGTGAAAGACACTCTGCACAGCTGGACAAGTGGATTGCACAAACAGCTGTTCCACTCCCGCTCGCATGCCTCCCAGCCTCATGAAAGCTGGCCCAGCTTTCCCCGCAGAGCCACAGAACCTCCGCTGCTGCCGCCATCCCAGCATGGCTTTTTCTGCAGCTTCCAAACCAAGTCTTCTGGCAGTGGCTGCTCTGAGCCTACGCTCTATTGTTGTGGGCCAGCTGCCGGCAGAGCGTACAACCATAGAGCGTACGTCCAGAGCGGCCACTACTGGAAGACTCGGTTTGGAAGCTGCAGGAAAAGCCATGCTGGGATGGTGGCAGCGGCAGCGAAGATGCTCTGGCTCTGTGGGGAGAGCTGGGCCATGGCATTGTGAGGCTGGGAGGCACGCGAACGGGAGCGGAACAGCCACTCGTGCAACCCCCCTCTCCAGCCGTGCAGAGCACTTTTCACTGGCATTTCAAAGGCACCAAGCCGTGGGAGCTGGGTGGCAGAGAACAGGCACTCACGTGGCTTGGCGATACCCGTAGGTCAGTGAATGGTGCTGTGCCCGGCTGGAAAGGGGGTTTGCTGGGTGGCTGCTCGTGAGTGTGGTCGCTTGTGGTCGCTTTATGGTTGTTGTATGCGCTGCTGCGACAGTGCAACATAGCCGTTCACCCGAGGCTGTGCCCGGCTCTTTGGGAGCCTACTCGCAAGGGAGCAGCCGCCCGGCAACCCCCCTCTTCAGCTGGGCACAGCGCTGCTCACCAACCTAGCGGTATCCCAAAGGCGCCAAGCAACGCGATCACCTTTGCCCCCCCAGTTCCCGTAGCTTGGCACCTTCGGGATACCACTAGGTTACTACTCTGCCTGGCAGGTGAGGGGTTTTCCAGGAGGCTTATATGTGGGGGAGGGCTTATATTTTTGCCCACCAGAAAAATGTGACATGGCCTTATTATCAGGACATGCCGTATTTTCAGGGAAACACGGTAGTATTAATCTAAATAGCAATTCGGGGAAGAGTTAAAATCAAAGGAGGGACTGCTATTAGCGTTTTTTAATTACAATGTTTTAATGTTCAATCAGCATGTTCAATGATTCTGGGAGTTGTACTCAAAAAAATCTGAAAGTACAAGGTTGTATGGAATAAACAAATATGTGAAAAATGTTGTTTCTGGCAAAAAACACAGATTAACAACTGTGATATCTCCAAGATTATACTTTACCTGTCCAGCTGAATCCAAGATGATCAGCAATATGGGCTAGTCTTTCTTCTATTCTTTCCTGATTATCTTGTTGTTCTAAAATAAGATTAATAGGTCAGTTGTTTATTTATATGAAAATATTTTTTAAAAATGAAAGGAGTCTCCATAAAATAGGCCAGTGTTTTTTTAGAACAGTGGTTGTGTTTAAGTGAATTAAAGGCCTTGATAAATGACTAGATTTAAAATATTCTACTCTTCAGCATTCATTAAGAATTTCTTTCAAAAACGTGCATCAATATGTTATTGGAAACACTGTCCTAAATTTTATGTAAGATCCCATCTATTTTAAATAAAATAAAACAAAGGGAAACTAAATATTTTGCTAGGGTAGAGATTTCATTTTTCCATGCTACTTTGGTTAACAAATCAAATGTGTATTTGTGGCTCCTAGAATCACTCTGTGCCTTCTTCTCAAACATTGAACTACATGTTAAGCCACACAACTTCTAACAGCTAAAACAAGTCATGAATTATTATGTCAGGATGATATATTAAATCATATATTTAACCCAACATTTCATCTTTTTCCCCCTCATTTTTTTCGTTCTTCACAAAAGTAGGCATGGAAAAGCAAGCACAAACTTGTTTAGAGAAAATACGCATAAAAGCAGCAGGAAAAATATCCAAAAGCCAAGGCAATATCAGCAGAGTTTGAGTTTTTGTTTTCCCATAGAGACATTTTAGATCTTCAAAAAGTCTATTAGGAAATATATTCAGAATCCCACTATCATTTTCCTTAGTACCCGATAGTACTACTGTAAGAATGGATTCCTAAGAAAATATATATATATGAACATTCCTCTCTAGATTTTAGAGGACTGAATCCATAAATTCAGTATTTAAAAGTACCCTTCAATTAATTATGGAAGCAAAGTTCAATATGTTTTAGATTCTGATAACTTTCACCCGTATAAATGGATCTACATATCCAGAATTATAGTAATCTTACCTGTCTTTTTCTGTATCAAAAATATTTCATTAAAAAGATTCAAGCAGAGTGATGAAAAACCAAAAACTAAAACTTGCATTGGTCAGCTGTACTACAAGTGAAATAATGTTATAAGTTTATTAGTGTTGAAACAACATTAAGGAAGTGTGTGTTTATCATATGAGAAAGCTTATTTTGTTATATTTACGCTTTCCGTGAACATTTGCATTGTGCAATCTTGAGATTGTTTCAGAGACAGTAAAACACATAAAAAACACAAAACAAACGGAGCTCACACAAAGCACATTAATAAACATAGAAAGCTTTTTAAAACAACACATGAATCATACACCAAGAGCAGGGCAAGGAGTAAAATAGAAGAAACAGGCAAAACCTTGCGATTTATGACATGCGTAGCAAAGGGAACCCAGTGGCTGGCAAATACCTTCAACATGGTCAGGGACATTTTCATCAGGAATACGTTCAATCAGAGTCTCAATGGACTCATCCCATATGGGCCTGGTGTCAAAGATGTCCTCGGCAAGTGACTGCTGGGTCTCAATGGATGGCACATTTTCAATAACTGAAACTTCTAGGGCGCTACTACTTTCATCATCTGAAACTAATTCTTGTTCTCTCTCTGATTGTGTAAGCCTATCCACTAACTTGGAAGCTTCATCGCTAATCTCCTCAAAGAATTCTATAGAATTTTTGTAAAGGTCAAAAAAATGTTCCTTACTTTCTTTTGAGGGACTAACAGCATTTCGGGAAGCTGAGGCACTTCTGCTCTTAACAGGTAATCGTGAAGAAAATATCTTTGGTCGGGCAGTCATCAACTCATCTGATTCTAGTTCAAGCTTCATCTCACCCACCCTCTCTCTGGTCTCTGCTTCTGCCTCAGTGTAACTTCTAGCTTTGACTGAATGCTTAGCTTTTGAGTCCATGGAGGCACTGGCATCAGATTCAGATTTACTCCTAATGTCTTGTTTCATAGGTACTTTGCAGGTTACATCAGGGACTTTAGCTGATTCTGACTGCCAGGCAGATGTTTCTGTCTCTAAAGATTCTTGCTCACCTCTTTGAAAAATTGCCTTAACTGGAATTTTAGATTTTGGTTTGGAAGCATCATCCTGTGGTTCTTCCAGGTTGTCTATGAAGCCAACTGAAGGAAGGCTCTCAGCTTCTGACTTATCTGATGATGGGAATGTAGCTGGAGTAGCCCTAATGGGGATTTTGGATTTGCTTTCACTAGAAGGCACACTCTCCATGGCAGCTGTGGGGATTTCAATCACAGATTTCTGCTCCTCTGGGGAGGAATCTGGAGAATCATCTTCTTTTTCAGCACAAACAGACCTAGTGACTGTGGAAAAATGTAAGTGTACATCAATCACTGTCTGCTCAGGAGAGATAGGACAAGGCATCTGGGAGCTATCAAATGTATCACTACAGGGGAGGTCATGATCAGAATCTGTTCTTTCTTTCTTTGGTGATTTTGAAGAGGCTGAAATACCCATTTTAATAGGAATTCGAGATTTAACATCTTCTTTTGTGCTACATAAAGCAGCGGTCTCATCCTCTGATACAGGCATAAGGGGACTTTGCACAGCTGTTTCTGCTTTATTAAATTCAGAAGGTGCAACTGAAATCGAATATTGTTCCTCAGGGGGACATTCTAGGCCTTCAGCTTCTCTCATTTCTTCAGACAATGACACTTCTTCCTGAGATGGCTCCCCCATCTGGAAAAAGTCTAAGCTTTCATCAGAATAATTCCTTTTAGTCATATCAATGGCACCACTCCTTGTCATTTCAAACAATTTTCCTTCCTGGAAAAGAAAGGGATTTGGTTCACTGGAAGGAGTCCCATCTTCAGTAGGTGTTCTGGCTGGTGTTGTATCAGGCGTGGTGCCTTGTGATCTCCTGTCTACCATTAAGCCAAATATTTTTTGTTCTTCCTCCTTCACTCTAGCCTCAAAAGCATCATCATCTTCACGAATTTGACTCCACTTCTCAGAATCCACATCTGTCCTAGTTATAATTACTTGGCTAATTATTTCTTCAGCTTCATGCCTGATACCTTGTAGAGCAGCTTCATCAAGTGATGTAGAGACTGATACAGAAGATGCTGAAGCTGTTCTTTTCTGAAAATTGTCCATTTGCTTGGATTCTATCTCCATACAAACACCTTCTGGGATCTGAACTTCAGAACCTTCTGATAGTGTTCTATAAAGAGAATTCATGCTTGTAGCTTCAATCGTTTTAGTTTTTTTGTTATCATAATAGTTTTCCTCAGATGACTGGTCTATTCTTGTTTTAAAATTAATTTCTGTACTAATTTCATCATTAGTAAAAAAATGTTGTGAAGGGACATTTTCATAAGGGCTTGTCATAGGCAAATCACTACTTTTGCCAAATTCTTCTACATCACTTTCACATTTACTTTTTGGGGTTGTTGGAGATGAATATTTTGTGGTATGTTCTATGCTAGGAAAAGCCCTGTCTGTCGTCTCTAACCTGTGATCTGTTCCAGCCATATCACTTCCCAAAGGGCAGTGGTCAGGTGAAACATTAGTAGCCAATACATTATTTTGTGAAACACAGCAATGAGAAGTCCCAGATGTACATGAGTCCTCTGAAGTTCCTTCCATGCTAATTAAGTCATTTGGTATTATCCCTTCAGATGCTACACTATCTTTTAAAGAATCATCCTGCTGGTGTGATGCCATTGAAGTTTCATATAACTCAGATATTTTTTGAGCATCATCATCAGCAGAATGGTAGAAAGATTCCTCAGGTGGCATCATAGGGCCATTAGGGCTAACTGTATCACTCTCATCTGTACTATAGCACTTTGATTCACTAGCCTGTGCTATGATGCTGGCATCAGAAGCAAGTGAAGTATCACACGACATTTTGGTTTCCTCAGTTGGTTTATCAGATTCCGTGTTATCCTCCTCAGTACTGAATGCTTGCTGCTTAGACTCAATGGGCTGAAATCCTGTCTCTTCAGGACTGGAACTGGAATCCATATTGGAAAGATGAGGTGAAGAAGGTTGCAGTCTCATTGTAGGTTCCATTAACAGCCCAGAATCAGCTTCTTTTTTCAGCTTTGTTAATTCTGGTTCGCTTTCTGAGGAGGAAGAGCTCTTTCTAGATACAACTCCAGAAGTCACTATTGTAGATAAAGCATTATCTTCTAGAGTTGTTGAAGGCAGCCTTTCAGTTTCAGAAGCACCTTCTAAATCAGAAGTTGAAATATCATCTTGTTTGAAATCCTTTCTATAGTCCCTCTTCTGTTTTGCTTCCTGTTCCATCTCATCAAACATCTTAATTTTGGCCACCATTTTAAACATCTCCTCTTCTGGAGTGTACCTTTTCTTTGGTTCATCTTCTGAATCATCTTCTGGTTCTTCATTAACCTCAGGAATTACTGCAGACTTGGGTATATTTGCAAGAATCTGTGATTCAGTTATTTTTGGTGTGATTTCATAACTAATTTCTTCAGAGCTAGGAGTCTCAGGTGAAAGAGGACTTTTTCCTGAGCTCTCCAAAAGAGATGTTTGTTCTAGACTGTCATCTTCAGCGCTTCCATCAGGATCACGTAAGAGTCTAGATCGCACAGGTGCTAGTTCTGGGAAGTTTTCAGCTTTAGCAGGGGTAGCCTGAATGGGACCAGGACCTGGAAGGAAGCCAGCCTTTGATTTCTGTTCTACAGGGCTACTTTCCAGAGAATCACGACAGGGGGATTCTTTGGTTGGACTAGGTTCAAGGGAATCAGGTGTTTTACGTGAAGAATTATCCTCCAACACTGGGCTTGCTTCCAATGAATCTTTATGACTTATAGCTATGGATTCGTCTGCAGCTGGGCTAAGACTTTCTGCCTCATGGCTTGGAAATGAAAGCTCTAGTCCTCTGCTAATGGTATATGGCTCAAAGGATGTATCCTCATCTTTTTCAATAAAAGAATCAGTTGGTTCAGCTAATTTAGTTAAATGTCTTTGATCTGCCAGCACTGATGATTTATCATGGAGAGCATCTTTATCAATCAGAGTTGAGCTAGAATCTAGGCCTTTGGAGTGTTCTTCTGACATATGATGGGAATGGGATTCTGTGGTTTCTGCCATATCTTTTAGGTCTTTGTCACAAATAGTAATTTCCTTTTCTTTTGGAGAAAGCCCCCTTGGTGAATGCGTTTCTGGTGTCCTCTGCACTGCACTGGCTAATATAGTTTCTTCCGTCTGGTCAGCAGTTTCTGTTTTCTTAGATGAAAATGGAAGGCTCTCGGGGCTTGTTTCTGGAGTTTCTGCCAAGCCCTCATGCTTATAACTTTCCTCAGAGCTGTTCTGGGGAGTTCCATCAAGCAGGCTACCAATTGGAGAGTCTGCTATGCCTTCATGTTTAAGACTTTCTGAGCTGCCATCCAAAGCACCACTTTGCAAGGAGAGTGTGGGCAAAAACCCATCTTTCACATATTCTGATGTAAATGTAACATTGAATGGACTGGTCAAAACTTGATC
The DNA here is from genome assembly GCF_009769535.1 of Thamnophis elegans. Classification (NCBI taxonomy): domain Eukaryota; kingdom Metazoa; phylum Chordata; class Lepidosauria; order Squamata; family Natricidae; genus Thamnophis; species Thamnophis elegans. The sequence continues at coordinate 26,749,857 of NC_045549.1, read as the reverse complement.
TAAGTGAAGCTCACCTTCCTCGGTAATTGAAACATGCCGCAACTGTTGGTATTTATCATTATCTTCCAGCTCTTCTTTTATGACATCAGAAAAATCTGTTGATGTCTTTCTATCGGGACTAATCTGAAGCTCAGTATCTCCTTGGTCATCAACTGTTAGGGCTACATCTTTGGATTTTTCTTCAACAATGACAGGAGGTTCTTTTTTTCTGTCACTCTGTGATTTTGTGATTAAATCTTTCTTCAAGGTTATATGAGGTATACTCTGTGTGATTTTTTTAGATTGCAAACCTACCTCTGTCTGAGGTTCCTGGTCCTTTTTGCTTTTGGGACTGTCTCTTTTATGTGTGTCTCTAGAGGTTAATGCTAGCTTCTTTTCACTTTCTGCTTGACAAGCTCCTTTTTTAGTTGTCCCTTTGTCAGAATCCTGTTGTTTCTGCTTTACAGACTTATGCTCAAAAAGTCCAGCTTTATGCTTTGATGGGTCTTGACCTGACTGGAAAGCTTTCATTAGTTCACGAACAGACATAGTTTCTTCAATTCTTTCTGTTTTAGAAGACGGTGACACAGAAGGCTTCTTGGATGTGGGAGAAACAGGAGGCTTTTTAGCTGTGGGAGAAACTGATGGCTTCTTAACTGTGGGAGAAACTGGTGGCTTCCTTGACGTGGGAGAAAGAGTTGGCTTTTTTGTGGTAGGAGAAACAGCTGGCTTCTTAGTAGAAGGAGATGACAGTTTAGAAGGAGAGGAAGAAGCAGCAGAAGTCTTTGGAGAAGGTGGAATCTTTGTGGCTGATGGAGAAGTTGAAGTCTTTGTGGAAGAGGGAGAACCTGGAGGTTTTGTTTTACAAATAATCTTTTTAGTCTGTGATGGCTTTGTAACAGGCTTCTCAGATCCCTCTTTTCCTTGAAGTCGAACTGGCAACTTTGAACGCCCTTTCTGTTCATCTTCTACTCGCTTCTGAAGAGCTTTCACTTTATCTTTAATTGACCCAATAGGGGTTTCTTCTATAACTGGAGAGACAGCAGTATCTTTCACAGGCTCTGCAATAGATAATAGTTGTTCTTCATCTAAAGATTCCTCTGAACTGACTTTGTCTATCCCTAAAGGTTTATCCTTTCCTTGGGTTTCTTCAACCTTTAGATTTAATTTGTCTTTTAATTTCTTTCTAACAGGTTTTTTAATTTCCAGGGTAGGTTTGCATTGAGCTTGCTTCTTTTTGTCTTTTTTATCTGCTTCAGAACCTCTGCTTACAACAACAGCTTCAAATCTTTCTTCTACTATGTCTTCTTGAAATGTCTTCGGTTGCATTTCATTCAAAGACACATAAACTTTTAGATCTTCGCTGAGATAATCAATCATTCCTGTCATATCTTTTGTTTCTTTCTTTGATTTTCCTTTGCCTATTCTATTTTCTACACAAACAGGCTCGCAAACTTCCAAAGGAGCATTTTGCTTGGCCTCTTCAATTTCTTCATCACTTAAAAGAACCCAATCTTCTTCCACCAACTTTTTTTCCGAAGCAGATCTCTGCAAAGCTGGCTTTTCTTTGGGGTAACTCCCACTTCTTAGAATTTCATTCACTTTTTCCAAGTCCTCTTTAACTCTTTCCACAATTTCAAATGGTTCTCCAGGCTCTTCATCTGCTGCTTTTGTAAGATCTTTCACCTTAATAGAATCTGTTTTTTCAGAAGAGTCTGTTGTCAAGATTACAGTCATTTTTATCAAATCTTGTTTCATCTCAGAGACTTCAGACAGCAAATCTGGACTTGCTAGGACGGGAACATCATTGACAAGATGGCTTTTCAAGACAGGTGTTTCTGTAGATTCTGTTTCGTCATCATCTTTGATGGAAATAGGGGAAAACATTGGAAATAAATGGAAATCAAAAATAGAGATTGTCACATGTAATCAGGATTGAAATGACTGTTTTTGATTGCAGCAGGATCAACAAAATGGTCTGGGAATGGTGGGTCCACAAATCTGATGGTGGGGGAAAAAAAGCAAAGCAAAGCTAATAGGGAAAACTGAAAAGGAAAGTAAGCAGGAAATAACTTGCTTAGTTTTTGCAGTCCAACACATCCATACACACAAACACCAAAGCTTTTATAAACTAAGACGCCATAAAAACAAATTAAGAAAAGGAAAAGAAAGTGTGGAATTTACACAAAAAATAGATATCTCAAGATTGTTCAGATGTTACAGATCAATGCTCAAATAAAAATAGAACAAAAGGAGGATTGTAATTGGTTGAAAACTGATATCCTCAAAGAGAAAGCCAGTGGTAGCAAACTTCAGAACCATAAGTAGTTATTATATAAACAATTATCCAATAATCAAAGTAATAATATCTATATTTACATTTAATTCTACAATACTTTACAATAAATGAAATACATTGATATCTGAGGTAGCTGCAAACCGGCATTTCATCTAAGGGGAATCTTACATCCAAATAATGACAAAGACACAAGACTTATTTCAAGAGGCATGGTCCTACTTTGGAACATCCTCATATTGAAATAAATAAGTAAATAAGATGGAAAAATAAGGGGAAGGAGGTAATTAAAACACCACCACCGCAGAACAGAGGTTTCAAATGTTCAGGGAGAAAATGTAATGAATGGTAACCAAAAACATTCACACAGAGATATACAGACACAAACATACACACGATATATACATACATATAGATATATATGTAAGCCAAGTTATTTCCATGCAAAGCAAAGTTGTTGCATACATTGCAGGTAACTATTCTTACATCAAAAGGAGCCCAATAAAACTTAAAGATTAAAAATTAAAATGGAATTAAATCATGTGGAAAATACTGTGGTGAAGTTTGACTTTCTATATCCAGTATACTTTGTATCTGATTTTGAAAAAAAATCATTGGACAAGAATAAAGATTAAAAAGTTTTGCAGTAAGGCTCCCTTTAGAGAAATCAAGGACTATATAGCTATTTGTAATTTAGTTTGTTAGTCTGTCTTTTTTCATGATCAGCCAGCTATGGCTGTGAGCTGTGGATATTAGAGATGTGCCTAATGTTATTTGTATATATTCAACTTGCTTTTCTTTCTCTCTTTTCTCGGTTGCCATGCATCTTTTGTGATGCATTGGAGAGTTCATTCTAATTGCTATTGATGAAAGCTCACTAGTTCTCTGCTAGTAGAAGAGATTATAGTATATATGAATAAAGTAGAATATCTACAGTATTTCTTGCATAAAGTAGATTAGGGACTCAGTACTCCCCAAATAACAAGGTGTGATTTAGCTACTGCAATTGTCAAATAAGATTTGACTGAGTTAGTGGCTGATTGACAACTTTATAAGGTAAACCAGACAGCAAACACAATCAGCTGGGCCAATTCTGCTTTACTGTAAAGTTATCTTAACAAATCTTGTATGAATATTTCTCTCTCTTTACAATCCAAGAAACTGGGGGGGGTGAACTCTTCTGAGCCTCTTATCCCACCCACATTCCTGCTGAAGGCTCAGCTGCCTTTATCTAATTGTTTCCTACCAGTGGTGGGTTGCAGGCGGTATGCCCGGTACGGGCCTACCAGAGCCTGCCCGGAGCACCGGATACTGGTATGGTGCTCCGGAGGGCCCGCCCGCCCTGAGTTCCTTACTGGTTTTTTAAGTCTTTGGTGCTTCCGTGCATGTGCTGGCATGCACAGCCCCTGCGCAACTCTCCGCTGAGCAGCTGGACCATTGCGGAGGCTCGTGGAGGTGCTAAGATGCATGCGCACGCTGCATGCCTGTGCACACACACAGCATACATCCATGTGGGCCCGTTCCAACTGTACCGTTTGGAACGGGATCTGGAACCCACCACTGTTCCCTACATTGCTCTCTTTTGCCTCGTCTCCCAAGGTCACTCCCACTTACTATTACATTGATTTAGATAGGGTTGTTGGATTACTAATCTCAACTACCTATTTCTGTAATGTGACTTAATTCTTTGTATACTTTTCAGCAGCTATCATAAGATATACAAGATAAATCTGGCACTCTAGCACATGGATGCTTGTTTCAAATAGCCATTTGTAGCATGATGTAGAGAGTCAGTTTGGTTATGGAGATTAAAGGCACCAGCCTAGAAACCAGGAGACCGTGAGTTATAGTCCTGACTTAAACATAAAACCAGTTGGGTGACTTTAGGCTAGTCATTCCCTTGCAACCCTAGAAAGAAAGCAATGGCAAACCACTTCCAAACATGTTTCCAAAAAAATTGCATAGATTTGTACAGGAAGTTGCCAGAATCACCTAACTTTATCCTCATTTGGGGCAAAAATAATTTCCAGAAAACAAAATTCTAAGAGATAAAAAAATACTTCACCATAGTATTAAGACATAGATAGATGGTTTAAAGATCTTTGTTACTTTCAACAGTATCACTTTTAGTATCTCATAGGGATTTTCATGTGAGTAATTTCATGATGAGTTTTGATAGTTTGAATATTTTAATTTTTAAAAATGATACTGTAAGTTTATGGAATGAAATGAATTCAGGTCACGTACTTAAAATAAGAGGGAGAAGGGGTTACAGTATGAAGGGCTAACAGCAGTAGCAGGGTTACCAGGTAATTAAAAAAAACAAGAATGCTTAGATGAACTAAATATTTTAATTTTAAATTATTAATAACAAGAAAAAGATTTCAACTAAAAACTATAGTTAGAATATTATAATCTTATATTTATAAAGTTATGATCACAAGTGGCAATTAAAATTTGCAATCCCTTTCATGCTTTATTAGATAATTCATGCACATTATAATAGTTTTGTTAAAATCTTACGTTTTTCTGATGTGTCAGTCTGGAAGAAAACAAAGAATGAATGGGTCATAGAAACATAATGTTACAATAACCAATAGAAACTATTATTCTGAACTAGACCTAGACTATGATCTTTCATTTTAGAAATGCACATGACATTAGCAGCTCAATTCTAAATATTCTCATACAAAGAAGCAAACTGAATTCATTTTCTTCTTGATAAATATTCTTAGGATTTCAGTTAAGTTAGTTACTTAGAGTGGTGGAATTAGCCATGCTTTTAAGTCATTAGAGATCATGAATTAAATTTATACACACAATACTAATGGTTAATTCACTGTATTTATACTGGATGTTAAAAAGGGAGGGCAGAAGCCATTGAACTGGACAGAAATACAGAAATGGAAAGGGGTTATTTTTAACCTGCACTTAGGAAAGTGTTTTGAGACGTTAGTAGCAAAAATGGTAACATATGATATAGGTAGAAATAATCTAAAGGTCTTCTTTTAAGATTCAAAGCATTTATATTTATATTTTTGTGATGTTTTGCTGGAGAATTGGAATCATCTATTTTATTAAAGTATTTTAAGTGCAAAATATTATATTTTTACATATTTATTCTTCTATATTTTTATTCTTTGTATTTTCTTCTACAAATAATTACTTTTGAATATTCTATTTTTATTGATATGTCTATTTATTTATTTACTGGTCAGCAACTGAAAATGATAAGTGTTAATTAATTCATGATTTTATATTTACAGAGAATCATTTCCCATTACAATTTTAAAATGGCTGTGCCCCTGCAATTTTTTAAAAACATTTTTGTTTTTAATAATTATCCATTGTCTGCATGTTTCTAGAAAAGCCTTATGAGAAAAACTATTTTATCAAAATAACTCAATAGGGAACATTCTTTGCTTACTGCAATTCAGGTCATTTCGCATTGTAGCAAAGGTAATTATAATGGAGACAAATTACAATAGAATGTCTCCAATTAACTGAAACACTCTACAATTGCAGGTATTTTTAGAAATTATAAAAGTTTCTAAGAACTTAAAGAAAAGTCATCTTTTCTTTCTAATTATTGTTTGCTTGACATTTACTCCTGGATAAAATTGCTAAAAGAACAAACTCACCTCAACTACAAGGATGTAAATATAAAAAGTTAAATCAGGTGTACCTTGAACTTTCATTATCCTTTGAGGACATCATTGATAAATATGTAAGCTTTCACTTCAGAACCAATGGAGTGGACTAAGTTGTTATATACGCTAAGTTATTAAAATAGTTTAGCTAACTTACAGATTTAAATTTTATATATTTAGATAATTTACTATTGTACCTGTGTCTCATTCATTGGTAATATATACTGGTTTAAATTAGCAATTAACATCTACTGCTTATAAATATATTTTTCATTTTCTCTTTCAGTTAATCTCTTCTCTCTTTCCAAAACAGAAAATGTAATAGAATAAATAAGGATTATAGATAGTTTATTACTGGATTGATTGCAAAGGGCTTACAAACCTTGGTCAATATCTACATGAAATAATTAATTTGAGATGGGCCACTTCTAGTCAATAGGCAATAAGTTGTTCATATTTGACATAAAGTCATTTGCCATTCAACTGATTCCGCTTTCCCAATTTAGATCCTTATCCTAGCAATTTTACACCAGAATTAGCAAAGTTACCTCTTCTTCCTGTTCTTGATCTGATTCTGATTCCTTTAATCCAATATGCCATGCAAGAAAAGAAAAAGAGAGCAAGGAAAGATAGGATGCAATTAAAGGAAAAGTATGATTTCTGGATATATTTAATTGGTAAGAATACATAAAGAAAACAATGTTTGCACTTTCTCCTAAGAAGGAAAGAAAAAAGAACAGGGAAGTTGGTTCAGTTAAGAAAAGTGGGGATTCAAGTAAGTTCAAAGAAGAAAAGCTATTTCATGTTGGGATTTTTTGTTTGATTATTATGCATTAAACTTACAACAGTTTTTCAAATATGCCAAAATTCAATCTGTGTAGAAAAGTTTCTTAAAGATATATTTTAAAAAATAACAACAAGAAAATGAAGCATTAGCATAGATTTATATTTCTGTCACTAATTAAGTTTCAAATTTAATGTTGCTATGTCTGAATTACATTGAAAGTTAGAATATTTGCATGCGATATCTCATACAATTTTCCTGTTCATTTACTGACAATTAGTTTGGGGCTGAGCAAGAAAGCTATAAATAAAAAATGCCAAATAACAAATCTACTTTACAGTTTTAATTTTTTTTTAAAGAAAAAATTGTCCAGCATTGCCTGCTAATCGAGTTCACTATGTATGCAAATACACACAAAAATGGCTTAATTATCATATGAGTTAGTGATAGCAATGTTGATTGTTATGAATTATTGATAAACGTTAACTCATAACTAATGAGTCATTGCTTCCATATAGTGTTGAGAGTCGTCCTTATATATGACTCTCAGCACTCAAGGAAGCTTGAGATCCTCTGACAAGACAGAATGTTACATAATTTATGCACCCCACATATGTGATATTAAATCATAGCTATTTACATAATGCTATTAAGAATTTGTGAAAAGTACAAAACTATAGAACAAGTTTAGTGCATCTTAAATTACAGTGTACAAGTATAATATGAGCAGGTTATATTTTAACTGGGGAGTACCTTTGTATATATTGGTAATGTGATATTCAGATTGCAGATAGCTTGATGTACTAGACCTCTCGTAGATTTAGGCTCTTTCATAAATGATAGACGTCCACAAGATTCTTGTGTTGTATCCCGAACCTAGTGCAAAAAAATAGCAGGAGTTCAAACACAACACTCTGAAGATGTCAGTACTGCATGCCCCTCTTTGTTGGTGGGTTATTTTGTATTTATTTTGTATTTATTTAGCTTGTATGCCGCCCTACTCTCGGAAGACTCAGGGCGGCTAACAATAAAAAGGGAAGGGGGATACAAGAATAAAAAAACAACAATAGTGGGCAATAGTGTATTGGATTCCAAAGTAATATCTTAAGGAGAAACTCTCACTTGCAAGAAATAAAGCTGGGTTTTAGTTGTGATATGCTGGCAAAAAATATGCCAGAAATAATCAGTACTTTTCTTATACTCAGCAAGTATTATTGCATGTCACAGATAGAATTAAAGGTGAAATCTTCAGTTGACCAAAGTATGATGAGTGGTGGAGGGCTCATCTGATGACAATTGTTACTGTGTTGTCATTTAGTGTGTCACTTACTGTCATTTAGACTAAAAAGGTAAAAAGCACACCTATGAATGAGACCAGGCAGAATTAAATACTATAGATCTGAATGAAGATAGTCTGATTTTATGAAGCAGAGTTGCTCCCCAAATTTTCATGTGCTTTAAACTGCAGGTCACAGTCCCCATATTATTGTACACAGATATTTCTTCAGTTATTTCTTTTTTTTCCCCCTAAACATCTCTCTCTTTTTTTATATAAAGATTTTTTTAAAATTTTTGAATAAACACAGAGACAAAACACAAAAAAACCCACAAAACCATCTTCCATTACAAGTTGTAGAAAGTGTGTCGATAGGTTACAAAAACTTCCGTGCATCCCTTCCACAGTCATCACCTACAATTCATATCAAATCATATATTTTAAATAAAATATATTTTTATATACTGTATTACTATCATCATACCTCAACCTTCATTTGACTATAATTGTTTTTACGTCCTCTTATATAAAATATTCCAGATTTAAAGCAAAACCACATAATGGCATTCCATTAGCTCTTCCCAATATCATCTAGTAACATTACATCTTTATAACATGTTCTAAATAAAAATTGGTTATATTTAATAACAGAGTTTCTAAACCTCCCTTCGTAGTCACCATTTGCAATTTATAGCAAATTTCCTCTTATCAAACCAATACAGAGTTGCTATTGCTAATTTCAGCTGATTATTTCTTTTCATGGACAAAGGCAATAGAACAGGAATTAAGAATATCTGCAAGGCTGTAGATTCGTTATTAATTTTGGATTATGCTCCAGTCAAAAAGCTAGTGTTAAAAATACTGAGTTACATCAAACAATGTCAGTTAACTGTCAGAGTTTAGGATATTGCTGGAGATAGGCTTCTGAGAACCATAAAATATTTGCACACTCTAACTTCCTTTAGCCTGAGGAAAGTATTTTTCAGGACCAAGCAAAGCCTCCCATCATCACATGACAGATATACCAATATTCTTCAATCCCAAGGAATTTGATCAGTATGATGCTACATGTCCTTTATTCTGCTAAATTTCATATGCATCTTCAAAAGGACCTTCTCTTATTAACTGCACCTGGGAAAACGTCTGATTTTTATGTTCACCTTGTATAAGGATTGTTTCAGCCGACATTGTTATATGAAAGAGAGCATTGGTTGTGCCACAAAAACCACAATAAGCTGAACATACTTAAAATAAGATTCTTAAGAAATCTATGTGGTAAAAATATGAGATACAGAATGTATGGATGTTGATTGAATGTGGACTGAATATAATAATGAGTGATCAATAGAAACAAAATACACTAAATTGGTCATAAAGAGACAATGACTGTGGATCAAACTGCAAAGCAAATAGATGAAAGAAAAGTTAATTGTTCAAGAGGAACAGGATATCATTTTGAGACGGAAGAAGACAACCCTAAAGAAATTAAAACACGGAACAGGTAACTTATATTCTATACAGCATATTATTTGTTAACATCCAAATGAAATATATAGACCATGGATGTCAAACTCAAGGCCCGTGGGCCGGATATGGCCCATAGGGTGCTTAAATCCGGCCCACGGAGCCGGCCTGGAAATATCAAAGGACCAGCCTACAGTGCCTTTGCCAGCTAAAATGGGCTGCAGGGAGGGTCGCATGTGCCCCCCCCCCCTGGTTCCAGCAGCACTCTACTGGCCAAAAATGGGCCACGCAGGGCCCTGCTGGAAGAGTTTTGTAGGAGATCATGAAGGCTAAAAATGAGGTGTGTGGGGCCACATGCGGCCCCCTTATCCTGTTTTGGCCGGCAAAGTGCTGCAGGAGGAGTCCATTCCATCTTTCCCCTGCTCCCCTCCCCCACCAGCCCACAGAGAGGGACTACAGTGCTGATCCAGCCCTCGAAGAAATCCAGTTTAACAACCCTGATATAGACAGTTCACCTTTAAAATTTACTTATCATGGTATTGGATTTTTTTTGTCACTTACTTCCACCTTCTTCCAAGGTTAAAAAACATAAACCAACACACTATAACTTTATTACTGGTATTGAAATAAAATAAAACCAAACTTGACATACATATTTGTATATCAAAATTACCTTGACAAACAATGGAAGTCTGTTTTCTTTGAAGGCATAAAAACTGAATATATGATGTTGACCACTCTTTGTTAATGGTACTAAATTCCCAAAGCAGTCCACAAATATAGGTTTTCCTTCTAATACCTACACATAATAAATAAGAAAATAAAATGTTCATTAATTTTGTTCTTATATTTATTCTTGCTAAGTTAGAACATATTGTTATTAATATAAAGAAAAAGGTTTCCCATGTCACAGTTGTGTTCAACTCTAGGGAGTGATACTCATCTCTATTTCTTAGATGATGGAGCCAATGTTCAGAGACACTTTTGTGGTCATGTGGCCAGCATGACTATACACCAACATGCAGGAGTTGACCCCATTGCAATTATAAATAAACAGCAGCAGCAAATATGGATTAAAATGTATGCAAGAGATTCTCAATATAGACAAATACATTATTATTTCCAGACAATCAATATTTCTTAGTAGTTAAATAAAACATTACATATATGCAATATGTCCTCAATCCAATGTAAAATGCTCAAAACATTTTAGAAAATTGTGTTTTTTCTTTCCTAATTTTTTACATAGTTTGTCAATAAAATCTTAGCTATAAATATCAGAGCAAGGAGAAAATTATTTAAATCTGATTAAATCAAATGTAAGCAGAATACCATAAATTAAAAAAACTTAATAGGATCACCTCCCTATGTTTTTAATTCGTGTACTGCTTTGTAATGGACAACAACCAAAAACCATAGTAGAGACAAAAAGAAACTGTCACAAATACATAACTAAGATAAAATATTCCACTTCTGATGGGTTCTGCATGCAGCAGAACAGATGTTGCAACGTTTAAAGAGATTCTGATTCAGCAATAAATAGTAAGCATAGACTGATGGGAACTTAATTAAAATGTGGAAGTATCTTTTCAAAAATCACAGTATAAAAGTAAAAATAAAATTTACAAATATCTACTTCACATGAACAAAGGTGGGAAGCATATGGAATTATCTTTTCCTTCAATACAGCTATTGGAGACATACCACTAATTGATTAATTGAATTTTAGCTCTTTAAACGTTAGCATTCTAACTTGATTTTACTGATTTGTTAGCTTGATACTATAAACCTTTAAAAAAAATACCGCATGTCTCTTGGTAGGTAAAGGCCTGCCACATCCCTATACTGCTGTTTTAAGAGCAGATCAGTCCAAAGCTAATAGAGATTTTTGCAAGAAATTGCCATAAAGCAGGTCATGTTGGAACGGTTTTATGACATCTTATAACAAAATAGTCAGTCATGTCAATAGATATATTATTTAAAAAGTAATATGCATTCTTAACCATAAAACAAGGATTCTTAATAATATTCCAGCCTCTATTATAGCAATATAACATTCTCAGATTGTTCATATTATTATTATAGTGTCAATAAATTTTCCCTTCCATCATATAGGAAACATGTCCAAAAATAAAAATAAAAATAATACCTCTACATCCCTGCTTCGAGCAACTTCAGCAAAATTTTCTTGTTGTTCCAGTGTTTTATCCACTTTATCATCGGTCATGCAGAAACATCTTAGACGGGCTTCTATGGGATCCTGAGATTTGGCAAACACTACAAATTTGGCCATGTAAGGTACACATATAATTTCTCTATAGACTTGGGAAGCAAATGCTACAGATTCCTGTATCTGTCGACAATCTATCAACCAAAATCTGAAAGTAAACAAACATATTAAATTATTACCAAAAAGATCTACCAGGTGGGGGGTGGACAATAATGTGATTAAACTTCTAAAACACTAGGAACTAGCACTGATTTCAAATACCTGATGTAAAAGACAAATTCAAATATTTACTATATTATATATTATAATATATTATATTAAATATTATATATTTCAAATATAATTCAGATTTGACAGTAGTTGAACTGCCCCCTGGACCTTGATGTGAGGGTTGGATCAGGACTGAAATATATCTGAATATATTGCTAGTTTAGTCAGGATTATAGAATGTCTTCACTGACCCTTGTATCTTAATTTAAATCAAAGTCTGAATAAGCTTTGTCCCAATACATTATACCTTTGTTTTTTCCCATTCTCTCTCTTGCAATTGTTTATTTATTATTATTTATTTGTTAAATTGATATGCAACCCATCTTGCTACCCAAACCACTCTTTTGTTCTCCTTTTTCTGAATTCTTCATTACTATTCTAATCAACAGACTTTAAAAGAAAGACAAGAAAATGAATGCTCAATTTTTGAAATCAGGGCAACATTCTAATGCCTTAGAAGAGGGGCATCAAACTCTATTTCATTGAGGGCTGCATCAGGATTGTGTTTGACGAGGGGCTGGAATGGGTGTGGCCAGGGCAGACGTGGCCAGCCCCATGTCGGGGGTGCCTGTGGTGGCCCGAGCGCTCTGCCATAGAATACGGGTTCCCAAGCACAGTTTTTGGCTGCAACAGCCTCCTATAACCCTCTGCCAATGAAAATGGAGCTCAGGAGGGCCAGAGGCACTGCGGCCCAATCCTTTACTGTTTCCAGGGTGGCCCCACAGGCCAGATCTAAGCACCCCACAGGGTGGATCCAGCCTCCGGGCCTTGAGTTTTACACCCGTCTTAGAACAAGAAGTTTCTTTTTTTTAACAAGTTTTTATTTTCTTCCCCATCTATAATGACTTACAATCATCACATTAACATTGTTGCGTCATCATACCTGTATATAACAATCTTATATCACTTCTATATTTATATGCATTCATCTACAGTTCTATACATTTCTCTATTGTTTCTTGGCTGAATTAACTTTATTCCTGTTATGCAACCATTTATACCAATTACCCCAAATTTCATGGTATTCAGACTCTTCTCTGTCCTTTAATCTTAATGTTAACTTGTCCATTTCTGTGCAATCTAGGATTTTCTGAATCATGAATTCATCTTGTGGGATGTTTACTTACAACGTTGACATAAGATTTATTTATTTAGTATAGCATTCAGAGATAATTATAATTTGGTTTATTTCAGGATTGGCTCAAAATTAGGGATCCTATTATAAATAGCAATAGGTGACTTTTGGACAAGGTGCATATGCATAATACACTGCCAGACTAAGCTTATGGTTCTGAAATGCTTTATACAGTTTTATTATTGGGCACTGTACCTGGCAGATACATTTGTGGTGAAGGAAACACATTCATTTACGTATGTTAATGGTGTTGTTCCTGTTATGTCTTCCCACTGAGCAGGTGTTGTTCCACCTGAAACAAATAGATAAACAGTAAGCATGCCTGTAGAATTGCAAAATTGAATGTATAAAATTACTTTTAGTTAAATTCCTAGTCATGCAAAGTCTGACCTAAGGCTATTCCTAAGATTTTTCATCATTAAAATTAATTCTGACATTTGCCAGTATGACAGTTAAATGACTAATATAGAATAGCAGTCCCCATTCTTTTGGGCATGGGGACCGGTTCCATGGGAAACAACTTTTTAACAGACCAGAGGCGTGGTTTGCATGCTATGTAGATCCCACACATGTGCAGATGAAGCTTCACTCACTTGCACAGCCCAGTTCCTAACAAATCATAGGCGGCTTACCAGTCTACGGTCTGGGGTTGGGGACTCCTGGTATAGAAGACTAATATATATTTCATATATATATTAGTATATATGACTAATATATATTAGTATATATGACTAATTGTGCACCGGATGCATCACATGCTGGCTCCGCCCCTGCCTGGTTTAGCAAAGGGGAGGGAAAGTCCCGATATGTCACGTGATGCTACCATGATGATGTGAGTTTGACACCCTACTTTACATTAATACTGTACTAAAATCTGCACTGCAAACTCGATGTCTTCTGCTAGGAAAAATAGCTTTGGTTTTGTTTACGTTGCTGTAGAGTTTGTTTTGTTTCATTTTGGTGAAACATAGTTTTAAGGTTATTTTTGAATTATGGGTTGTAGAGACTACCACTGTTGTTTTCTGTTACTTATTATTTGTATTGTTTCAAAGCTACCTTTCTCACCCATACTACCTAATCGGAACACCCTCGGTGAGAGAATTTCCTCCTTATTATTATTTCTCTGAGATTTAATTCAGGCATGAGAAGCAAAGGAGACTGTCCATAGCTTTCTGGCTAGATGACTGTAGAACAAACAGAAAATATTTATCTCCTCTTTGTTACTAAGCAAAAACCAACACCCGAATGGTATGAATGTTGTGTTCTTTTTAATTATGTATTGTTCTTATGTGTCATTGTTTGTATCCCCTTCCCCATGAGTTGTAAGCCGCCCTGAGTCCCCCCAGGGAAAAGGGCGGCCTATAAATAAACTTTCAAATTCAAAAATTCAAATTCAACAACAATTTTATTTTCCCAATATTCTCTTCTCCTTTGAAAAATGAAAACTTTCTTTTTTGTTTAAATGAATTAAAATTGATTTTAAAAAACAATGTGAATTATTGTTTGAAAATAAGGTTAAGAAAGATTATTTGGAGGGACTATGGGAAATAGTGGTAAACATCAGAGAAGCAAGGGACGAGGGTAAAATGCATGCGGAATGATTTACGTTGTTTAAATCCTATTAGAAGGGAAAGTTTGATGAGATTATTTTAAGATAGAATGCAAACTGATTCTTGTGTAAAGTATTATTTGAATATGTGGAATGATTCACGCTGCTTAAATCTTACTAGAAGGGAAAGTTTGGTGAGATTATTCTGAGCTAGATTGTAAACTGATGTCTGCACAAATTTGTATAAATTTTTATTTGAATATAAGGTTAAGGAAGATGAACTGGAGAGTCTACAGGAGGTTGGGGTAAATAACAAAGAAGCAAGAGACGAGAATAAAATACATATAGAATGATTTATACTGTTTAAACATAAATAAAGATGGGGGGCTGAGCTTAATACAAAGAGTTCTTTTTTTTCTTTTTTTCTCTTTTTTTTCTTTTCTTTTCCTTTTTATAATTTGTAAATTCTTTTTATCTATTTTTTTTATATTACTTTTATCTTTAATTCACACGATCATAAGATACTTTAGAAGGGGTTTGACAGAGGGCAGTGCCAGGTGTGGGCCCTGGGAAGTCGGGGGGACTAGGGATGGGGATTTACGGGGGGTGGGTGGGTGGGTGCTAATATAGTTTCAATAAGAAGAAGAATGCACTTGTATACGGTTGTTCTTTCTTTTTTTTCTTTTCTTTCTTTATATTTTTTTCCTTGGTTTATTTTATTTTTATTTTTATTTTTTATTATATTATAGTTCAATATTAATAAATAAGAGTTGAATAAAGGAACACACCAAGGGGAGAGGTAGAGGGAAAGAGGAGGGAGGAGTAAGGAAGGAGTAAGGGGAATGTAAGGAGGGCGTAAGGGGAATGCTAGGAGGAAGGGGAGAAAGGAAGGTTTGAGGGGAAAGGGAAGTAGGGAAGGGGAGTGTTAGAGGGAGGAAAGGAAAGTTGGAGGTGGAAGATGGGGTGTATGGAGGATGGAAGTGTCAGGTGGGGTTGTGAATGATGATGAGTTGTGTTTTCTTTTTTATTTTATTTTATTTCTTTTCTTATAGCAAATATTCAGTATATAAGTGACTGTAAAATGGAATGTGAAAATGAATAAAATATATTAAAAAAAAAAAAACAAAAAAAACCAGGCTGTTGTATATTTCAAACCACTTTATTCAAAGACTTTGACAGACAAAAAAAGTTATGATTATATTTTAGAATATTTTTCACAAGGAGGTGACGCAGATATAACACTGACTTCTTAAAATAGTCATTGAGAAATCTCAGAACAACAGAAATAAATACCACTGCCAAAACTTGTTGAGGGGAATTACAGTAAGAGAATATACAGTGCATCACCACCTTTGCTCCTTGTCAAGTCCTCAGAAAAACCTGTGGGGTTGGAAACAATGCTGGACAAAGATGTCTCTTGAATTGATTCAACAAGGACGTTCTTCTAACAGAATAACAGAGTAGGAAGGGACCTGGGAGGTCTTCTAGACCAACCCCTGCTCAAGCAGGAGTCACTATACTTTTTAAGAAAAATTATTGTCCAATCTCATCTTAAATCTTATAATTCATCAATATACTTATAATCTGACAATTTAAAACTCTGGAAAAATAGGTCTTCCCTTTGTTTTACAAGGCAAATAAATTATTTGGCTTATAAAACAAAACAAATTGAACAGTTGTATTAATGTTATAACTAAATATTGGTTTATATCCATAATGTTTAAAAGTTATTTTTCCCCCCACAACTCTGTTTCACAATAACATTAGCAATGACTCTTTCCACTGGACAGTTCCTATTCCTAACCTACCTTTTCTAGTCACAGAGCATATTTTTAGAATAAAATATAGTTAAAATGGAAATTAGTTATTTTAATGACAGTATTCATAATGTGGACAATGTGTATTTGAAATGGGTAAACCAATGCTCTGAAACTATGATCTATGGAGGTTAGTTTACATAATTTTGTAACAGGGCTTTAGTGAAAATTTAATGATTTAAACCACCAATATTTTATTTCAGCATTGTGTATGAAATTGCAGAGAAATGTGAGAACTTACCTGTTATGCTGCATAGTAGTCTTAAAGTAGGAGTCTCACCTCCATAACCATTTATCATCATATCACTGGAAACTTTGGGAACAGGAATGGTCATAGTGATTGGCTTATGGAATTTTCTTCGCCTAGGTTCCAGTGTGACAATAGGGCTGAATGTGGCTTTGTTGCCTAAAATTTTCTTTATAAGTTCACTGTGCATAGGTTGGGCCTATTCAAAGATATGGAGAAAATAAAATTTATCTTAATTAAAATTACTTGAATAATGATTAGCTACAATAATACACTTTGTCCTATGTTCATTATGGTGGCATGCAGAACCCTCTCTGTGGGCATGCCAGACGTCACAGCAGCTAACTCCAACACGCATGTGTGGGCACCCCCTGCTGGGCAGCTGGTCTCTGCCATGCATGCACAGGGGGCAGGCGCGTGCACGGGGGAACTCACATTGCATTTTCGGGATTTGTGTGCGTGCCACCCCAGGCCATGTTTTGGGCCTGGAAGGTCTCCTGCACCAACCTGGAAGCCAAAATGGGGTGTAGGGGCGCTGTGCAAGATCCAAGACCTGTTTTGGCTTCCACGTTGGTGCAAGGGGCTTTCCAGGCCCAAAATGGGGCACAGGGTGGGGCTTGCACCATCAAAGAGGCTGCAACTACAGTCCATTCACACCGGCAAAGAGGCTAGGGTTGCAGGCCATTCATGCTGGTAAAGAGGCTGTGGCTGCAGGCCATTTGCACCGATAAAGAGGCTGCGGCTGCAGGCAATTTTGCTGGCAAAGAGGCTGCAGCTGCAGGCTGTTTGTGCTGGCAAAGAGGCTGAAGCTGCAGGCCATTCGTGCCGGCAAAGAGACTGCAGCTGCAGGCCGTTCTCCTCAGCAAAGAGGCAACAGCGGTGGCGGCAGGCCAGTGTCTCCAGGTGGAGTCATGCCCAGGTGCACCAACAAAGGCCGGAAGTATCCACTCACTATGTTTTGCCTTCCAGGTTGATGCAGGAGGCTTTCTAAGTCCAAAACAGGGTGCAGGGACACCGTGTGAGATCCCCTGTGCCCCGTTTTGGGCATGGAAAGCCTTCTGCATCAACCTGAAAGCCAAAGTGGGGTGCTGGGAGGCGGGGCACATGCATTGGGGATTGGATGCATGCATGTGGGATGTGTGTGAGGGGTGATGCGCATACATGAGAGGGTGCTCGCATTGCATTTTGTGGGGTTCGGGCACGCATGTGTGCACGTGCATGCTTTGGGCACTTGGCATCCAAAAGGTTAATCATCACTGTCCTATGTGGTGATTTCTCTTGATTTGCTGCTAATTGATGTCTTCTGTTGATACTCTCTCCCTTGTTGGCCACGAGGTCATTACTAGGAATTATCATTTACCAAAACTCTGAGGTATTACGATTTCACAGAATTCTCAAGAAAATAGAACTATGAAAATTTCTGAAAAATCTTTCAATTCATTTGAATGATGATGAGATAAATTCACTTCTCCCTAGCCATTAAATAAGTGCAAACTGAATATCTTCATGATATGATAAACATGATAAACATGATAAAATTATAACAGTCATTTTATATTTTGTATATAGAATCCTTCCAGTGAAAAGGTTTAATTCTTTTGCATTATTTGTGAATTAAATTAGGTTTATGGCATGTTCACAAAACTGGAACAATGAACCTAAGTTATTGCTCATAATTCAATCCTACCCGCAGGAATCTTAGTACGTTTAATGAGACTCAACTCATGAAAAGTAGACTAGTTAGTAGCTTAAATGTTTTAAAAAGGAGATACTAAGTTTTATACATTACTCATGCACTGATACATACATTGTATATACATATGCGCGCGCGCACACACACACACATATACTTTACTTGACTTTATACTTGACTATATATATATATATATATATATATATATATATATATATATATATTGTGTGTGTGTGTGTGTGTGTGTGTGTGTGTGTGTGTTATATATAACATATAGTTATATCCATTAGTTTTAAACATCTGTTGTAAACTCAAAATAACACTTTTTTTCTTATACAACAATCTAGATGACTGTTACCAGTCCTTTTTGTTAGATTTTCTCACTGGATCTACGACTTACTAAAAGTTATTACTGAAATTGAACTATGTCAGTGATGGTGAACTATTGGCACGCAGAGTCCTCTCTGCGGGCATGCAAGCCATCGGCCCAGGGCAGCTCCACCGCACATGCGAGCTTGCCTCCCACTGGCCAGCTGATTTTTGGTCTCTTGTGCACATGGGTGAGGGGTGCGGCGCGTGTGGGAGGCACTCATACATGTGGGGGGAGGGGGATCACACGTGCATGTGCAGGGGTGGGGAGAGCATGGGGTGATGGGCACCCCTCCCTGTGGCCTGCTTTTAGTCCCAGGAGGCTGCAGGCAGGCATGCTAGGTCCAAAACAGAACACAGGCGGTTCGCACATGTATGTGGGGGGGGGACGCAGGAGGCATTGTGTGCACATTGCATTATGTGTATGAGCATGCAAGCATGCACGATGTTGCAGAGGTGCACTTTTGGCACTCAATGACAAAAAGGTTAGCCATCACTGACCTATGCTTTAGTATGCTGTTTTGTTTTTGTTCTAAATTCAGTATAACACTAAAGCTCAGAACATATTACAAAAAAGGGCACAAAACCAAAAGGTGACGAGAGAGTTACTAGTTGGTAGCAAATAAATTTTGGGGTGATTAATCTAGATTTTTGCCACTATGATATGGTAGCCGTAAAAAGAATTAGTAGGTAATTAATTGAACAATACATTTTTACAAAAAGCACTTCATAAAAGTTTAATGTTAGTGTGCTATGGGGAGAAAGGAAGTTTCAAAAGAAACACTTTTTTGCAAGGTCCTGAAGACTTGGTTTTGCCAATGGACCTTGGGAACCCAGAGTGGAATGGAGCCCAAGAAGTAGCTTATTTGCTTCCTTGTTGTCGCTGTGAGGTGGGCAGTTATTGCTTTAACTCTTTTTACATTGGGTTTTTTTTGTAAGCCGCCTGCGTACAGTCACTGAAACTTGAGTGGTTGGCCATACAAATTTAATCAATCAATCAATCAACCAAACAAACAAACAAACAAATATGACGAGAACCATTTAATGTGCCTCTTAAAGAGAACTCTTTATTTAAATAAATGTTTTGAATGCATTATCTGTTTTAGATATAGTTATGGAGAAATGTTATTCAAACTTTTGCTACAAATTTTGAATATATAATTTAGTTAATACTTTACAAATAATAACAGCGCCAGTTTCCCCCCAGTCGAACTGGAATTCAGGAGACATAAAAGACTGGTTAAAAAGAAAAAAAAATACCATAGAGGAATGATAATGAAATAGAATTACATGAAACTACTCTTATCCTCAACCAAAATATTGCCTTCAAGAATTATAATATTTTTATTTGTTTTCTCATACCTGAAGACCAACACGAATTCTCTTAGTTAATGCTCCCTCTGGAAAGACTGCTTGCACTTGTGGTACTACAGTGCTGCTTAGCACACCACCCTCAGGTCCAATGAGATTACTGTCTTGTTTAATCCGAGATACCACTGCAAAGTACTGTGGGAAGTCTCGGGTGATAATACGGCAAATACGCTTCTTCTCTAGCTCTTCTGGGGTGTCAAGCACTGGGTGAAAAGAGCAAACATTATTTCAATAGTAAACACTGGAATTGTTAAAAGAAACATTTACATACATACCCTTAATGCAAGGGTGGGGAACAATGGTCCTTTTATGACTTTTGGACTTCAAGTCCCAGAATTCCTGAGCCAGCCAAGTCCACATGTCATAATGGGGCCATCATTTCCCACCCCTGTGTTAATATATGGACCTCTTAATGCTTCAAAAATTATTTTAAAATGAGTGAAACCTCCTTCGGGTAACTTAATTTCTGTTCAAGCTTCTATGACACCCTAAAAAAGTTATAGCTACTTGAAAGTACCTCATTAAAAGTAATACCGTCTTAGAACAGCCTTTTTTTTCCAGGATCACACAGAAGCTAGACAAATATGTTCATTATAATAAACATCAGATAAATGATGTATTCTTCTGAGATCAAACTGCCTCTTCAAGATAATTTTCAAAGCTTGCACAGTCCTAATATACATTTACACACCTTTTTGCTAATTGTGCTTCTAATCCTAAGAGATGGAGCCAGAATAAGTGTCTTAAAATTTGCTCTGAATAGATTCAGGTTTTGAATTTCACAGCAACAGAACAATTCATTAATTGGTGCTTGCACACAGTTACAACAGTTGCATTTACAAGCTGATTATGGATGATATATATTAAAAATCATATTGGGTCTATTATTGAGTCTGTGCTGATGCATACCAAGCACTACATAATGAGCAGCAAATCCATCTCAAACTAACAACAAAAATTAGTCAAGTTGCAATGACACAACCTTCAAACAACTCTACCAGGATTATTAAGAATATTCATCGACATATTGCAATGCCCTTTGGAGAGGAATCCCCCCCTTAGGCAGGAGTTGGTACATTCCAATGACTCTCTGCCTAACTGGCTTGCTCTGATTGATGAAGCTGCTTGGATGGCAGCAAAGCGTCTCAAACTAACAACAAGAATTAATCCAGTTGAATGACTCAACCTTCAAATAATTCTACCTGGATTACTGATAATCTTTATCGATACTACGTAATATGTTTAGAGGAGCTTGGTATAGTATACAATGTGAATTTCATCACAGATTTCATGTTTGCTTTCTTACATTGTTTTAACTAGTGCAAATTTTATCAAAATAGTTTTATATAAAATACTAGTTTAAATATGTTAACTAAACTATCCATAGTGCACAATCTCTGTTACTCCTAAATTCCAGTTTATAATGGATAAACGTTCCAAGTTCCATGCTCCATTTACAGACAATTAGACTTCAGCACTTTGCATATGGCTGACTTCATAAAGCAAACAGGAACAGATCTTGTGAGTACTAAAATTGGAGACTACTAGGTATCCCCAGACTAGGAAATCAAAATCGTCCCCAAGAAGTAAGATTATGTAGTGTAGAAAACTACATTTATATGCATTTACAAGTCACTAGACAACCTGTGCCCCATTGGGTCATTGCTTCAGAGATATTTCCTCTTCAGATTCTCAATGCACTCAACAATGGCAGAGCTTCTAAGGTATTTGAAAAATTCTTGAAAATTTAGTAAGATATTCAGAGGTGTACCTTCCGATGTTGAACATAAATGCTTTATATGATTTTTATTTATAAAATTTGCCAAATTTCAATTTCACAGGAGTCCTGACTCCCAGAATTTGGATTCATTCTTTAAGTTAGCTCATTAGAGATAATTCGTTTGAAAAAGTTTTGCTCCATGATGCTCCGTTTCATCCAATTAAAAGTAAAAGACACGAGAATTTTAATAGATAAGAACTTCATTATTAGAATTAGTTTTATATCGCATCTTGCTCTCTTTCTGAAAATCTGTTAACTTTCTATTACATAATTATTCTCATTATTTTAAGTGTATAAGTAATTTACAGTAACTATATGGCAAATTAGAATTGTTATTCCTTCCAGCTGGGATTACTACTTTGATATCTTTTTACTGTAGCTTTAAGATCTTGTTTATAAAGACATACCTTCATCCATTCCATTTAGTATTTCATTCAACTCATCTTCCGTAAATTCACAGAAATGCTCTTTCCAGTTGTCCCCATTCTCACTGCGCAAAATCACCAGCTCTCTTTCTTTACCACGTAATGCCGCAAAGTGAGGGATTTCAACAATCACAGGCCTATTACAGCAACACATCACGTTAAAAGATTGTGACAATAGAGAAACAAACAGATAAGTTTTGTTTAAAGCCTGTAACAAAAAGACCTGGAACTCTGCCAGCTTCGTTATTTCTTGCTAGGATTGGGGGGGGGGGAAGCATACTACAGTAATAATATCTTCATACTGTAGCTAAAGATTATGATCAGTGAGTGTCTAGTTTTATTCTATATAAATAGGACCTTGCCAAAGACACAGATATGAATATATTTTTTGTTTTTAAACACTGATAAAATCCATGGAATTGAAAGTTATTTTGAAGTATAGAATTGTATAGAGGAATCCTTATAAAGATTGTACTGTGTGTGTAAATGTTAAAGAAAAAGTATGTTTTATAATACAGGTAGTCCTCAACTTATGACCAAAATTGAGCTCAAAATTTCTGTTGTTAAAGCAAAACAATTGTTAAGTGAATTTTGTTCCATTTTATAGCCTTTCTTGTCACAGTTGTTAAATTAGTAACAGGGTTGTTAAAAGTATCTGGCTTCCCCATTGACTTTACTTGTCAGAAGGTCGCAAAGGATAATCACATGACCCCCCAGGACACAGCAACCATCATAAATATGAGCTAGTTGCCAAGCATCTAATTTTGATTATGTGACCTTGAGGATGCTGTAACTGTCATAAGTGTGACAATTTTTTTTCACTGCTGTTTAACTTCAAATGGTCACTATAATAAATGGATGTAAGACGAGGACTACCTTTAGAGGATTAAAAAAAAACCCACTTTAAGTAACAAGATATTTTTGTGCTTTCATTTACACTGATTTTAATCGGCTCTTTAGTTTAACTGACATTTTCAAAACTTTTTTAATATGGTGAATATATTGAAATAATTCATTTCAGATTATTTTATAAATGCAAAGATTTAATCATGTTATCTCTAATTCACTGTCTTAAAACATGCGTTTCTACTTTGTAAATACATTTTTATATTAATAATTTCACAAGAAGAACTGAATTGTGTACAGCCGTACTTATTGATCATGCTAAATGTTATGTTATATCCAGTATATCAGATATGTATCATACTGGGGACTATGGTAGCAAAATAATGATAGTAATAATCCAACAGATTCCTTTGCTTTCAGTCCAGGTTGCTTTGCTACAGACATCAAGCACATAACAGCAGAAGTGACTGGTACATTCTATAACTAATATTTTCTCATGCTAAATCAAAGGTGAGGTCAAGGAACTTTAAGAAAAAGTAGAAACATGTCACCAAAACAACAATCACATATCACAAGGGCTAGAAATGATCCACTAAAGGTTAGGAATACATACTATAAAATCATAGAAAGGACAATGTCATGGGCACAGTGACATAAAAATAATATTGCAGAAGGAGAAGAATGGGAAGGCCGGCATCCATCAATTTGTTTTAAGTCTCTCCTACCCAAGAAATTTGGTCCCTGGAGGCCCCAGCTGTAGGATTCGGCTGACCAAACTTTCTCCCTCATTAAGTGGGGGAGGAGCCGTAGGCAGGTGAAGTTTACTGAGTACATCCAAAGCAGCAGTGAAAGAAAGAAAAAAAAAAATACCTTTATGTACTTTTTTTTTTAACCGAACCCCAGTGCCACTGTCTGCTCAGAGTGGAATTAGGCTTACACTGAACAGGTTTCTGCCTTTTGTTTGTTTGTTTGCTTGCTTGCTTGAAAATGACCTTCATATCACAGCAATTTACGAAATAAGTCTCCCATAATAGAGAATCTTATAGTTTATTAAGAGGTCCAATGATACATTAGCATCACTTCTTGAAATTAATGGGAACCACTCAGAACTGATGAAAAAATGCATGACAATATGGCAACAAGATTTGGTTTGGCTAGAAGTGTTCAGTGTCTCTGATTTCACTGCCAGGTCACCACCCAGGAAAATGCTATGGTATAAGATGTGGCCTTTAGGAAATTATATGAAAACTTTTCAACATGTACCAGTTTTCATAGGCAATCCTCACAAGGCTGAGAAAATAAAATAAACTTGGTCATTTTTATACTGGAATTAAGATAAGAAACTAAAATACATGGTGTGCATAGGCACTTGATTTGGATCTGGTGCATTTTTTATTTAAACTCATATGTAGTTTTGAATACAGCTTCATTGAAATTCTAGCAGCAAATCTTCACTACAAATTTGCCCTTATTTATTTATTATATTTAGGGATATTCTCATTTTCTTGCTAAAATACAGCAATAACAAAATAATAAGATGATAGAAGATTGATGCTTTGCCTAGCTTCCCAGATTCCCAGATTCCCTCTAAAAACCCAAACCTCTAAAACAAGATATTATTAGAAAACAACTCAGACTTAAAAACTTGGTTAATGGCCTTAGGTATGTCTAATTTGCTTCATAACAGAATTATGCTGTTCCTTTTAAGACTTCATTCTTTTGGTTTCCAGCAGAAGCCATTCATTCATTCTAAGCAGAGGGGGTTTTCTTTGATCATCCACTTTTGGATGCCACCACTGATAAAGGAAAATGTCAGTAAAATAAAAAGTATTGGAAAATGATAGTTTCAGCAAAACCAAACAAAAAAAAAACAGAAGGAAAACAAAAAGAAAAATTGCTGAAACATTTGCAGCAAGTTTGATCTTTCTGTGAGGCCTTGCAATATAAGGATAAATTGCAGTCAGAGAAGTTGTTCTATTGCTTAGCCCCAGAAAAATCACCGGTTTCTGCTTCCCGGGAGGTCTCAATTACTGAGAAAATACCTACTGAGAGAACACAAGTTCCTTGTAAAGGGAGGATTAGCTTGTGTTGCATTTTTCAACAGGTATAACATATGTATCGACAACATTTCTGCTGCTATTTTTATTTAACCTTAAAAGAGAATAGGTAATTAATTGATGGTATATTACTAAAAAATGGGTTTTCTTTTACAGCTCAGCATGTCTTACACCAGTTGATTTCAGGAAGCACAGTAAACCTGATTTGTTGCTTTAAATTAAAAGGTACACAACCTGATTAGAATTATCAGAGCCTTTATTTGCACTACAAATCTTTTCACTTCTACTGTTAAATGCCAAGCCACCCCACACTGGCTCAAGTGAAATTATTATGTTCTTGTTAATTAGTATTTGGGATTATTAAAAGAAAATCCTTACCCAAGAAATTGAGCACCAGAAGGCCCAACCTCGATAAGGTGACTGGCAAGACCATCTCCTTCCACCATCGGAGGCATTGTGGCGAGTCTATGGCGTTTGACCAACCGGCAAGTAACTCGAGTTGGAGCAGTGCATTTCCGAGGTGGAATAATGATTCGAAGCCCGTTGTGTCTGCAACCCCGCATAGCACCACCTCGAGCATCAACCATAAAACTGACCAGAAAACTGAAAATTGGGAAGAAAAATTAGGCATGAAAATAAGTTATAATGCATGTTACAAAAATATTTCAGAAGCAACAAATTTTAAATATGTGTACTAACCATTCTTAATGATCAAAATTAATATGTATATTATGTATTTATGTACTTATGGTTAAGCTATAGTTAGAGTTTTTAATTAATTGCATAGATAAAAAACTCAGAAATATTTTTACTACTTTTAGGGAGTCAAACCAATTAGCATAGTACTAACAAAAACTCAGTTGATTAATTTGTACAAGTTGTCCTGGATACTACACAGAGTGCTGCAGTAACATCCAGCTCTAAATGTATTAGTATGCTAATAAGGTTCATTAGAAAATTGTGGATAATATCAGAATACAACAAAATTATTAACAAAAAAGAAAATATGGAAAATGGGAAGAAGTTTGTAAATATTGTATCCTAGCAAAGACTAAAATTTCTAGGATGTTATAAGATGTTGGCATTCCTATTCATATAAGGCATCTGATGCACAATACTTATTATTTGTCATCTGATGTTTAAATGTAATAAGAATAACACATGAATTTGACAACTAGCAAAATATAATGTAAAATGTATGGCAAAGTATGTTATATATTTATCCCTTAAGATAAAACTAATAGGCAATATAAATATTTGTATGAAAAACAAATACTGAATTTATTTCTTTTAAAGCATCTACAAAGTTTTGAATTTTTCCCAAGTCAATATCACATGCAAAATATAAATAAGCAAATCAATGTGGATGAAGATGAAGAACTATGATCTGCCATCTTGAAACATGCCATGCAACCTAAAGTTTTTCCTGTCCCTCATCTGTGCCTTTACCCCAATGCGTTGATGTTCCTCAATAACAGTAAAAAAAACCACATTAGCAGTTACAATACTCCATGTTTACAGCTACAATGTCAATCACACTTTCTAATTTATGGTTATCAAATATACAAGAGTTAGTCTGCCCAAAGGAAAGTGGGGAGTTTGAGATCTTACCAAATGCAACTGGGGATCCAGGAAGGACATTTTATTTCAAGGTTTAAAGAGAAATGGACTGTAGACAAACAGTTGGTAGTTTTGTAGTATAAAATTGCACAGAGAACAAGCAACACAAAGTTATGGAGGAATGCATGCAGGGTGGTTTCAACAAGGAAATAATATGTTAGCTAAACTTTAATTTTCTTTTTCTTTTATGCTTACAGGTTTTGAATTGTGTTTTGGACTTTGGGGGACTGGGAAGTAAGTCTCATTTTGATTAATGAAACTTAATTCCTAATAAATTTACCTGCAATTTCCATGTTTATTTTTAAATGTGTATCTCTTATTTTTTCTTAACAGTCAAAGGTATATAACTGTATGCGCTAGGCCTGTATCAAAATTGCATATAGTCAAATCCTTGATTTAGTGATTCTTAAACCTTAATTCTTAAAATAATATGCACTTGTCCCAAATATTTACCACTCTCTTTTATACTCCACTGATCCGCCAGAAAATAAAACTATGTTCAAAGATTCCAAAATTTTGTTAAATCTCAAAATCTCCCAAGATTCCCTCTTGAAAACACCAAATCTTATACAAATCTACTAAAATCTGACAGACATTTTAGTGCATTTCATATTATTTAGGTAATTGCAGAATATTTTATAATATCCAAAGTCTGTAAAAGACTAGCCATAAAAAAATCAACTCAATATCCATTGGAAGAAGACTCTGTGTCTGTCCCTGTGTTTTGTTTTTTAGCAGAACATTTTCTTGCCATGAGACAAAAAGGCCTTTTTCATGCTATACAAATATATTATTAAAATCCAGCAGGATGCTTCAGAATCAAAGGGAAAACATCCCTCCCCCCATTTCTGTAGCAAGTATTCAAATACCCTTAAACACTATACTCTTAGATCAAGAGAAATGCTTAAATTTCACATTTCTGGCTCATAGATATAAGGCAATTTCCTTGGATGTACATCTTTTCATTTGTCTTCTTAATTCATTCAAGTTGCTCATATTAAAGGAGCAATGATAAACTATTCTAAGCCGAATAATTCTGATAAAAATACACTTTACATAAATGGCACACTTTTGGATAAAGCAGAAAAAGTATCACATTATACCCCAAAGTGTACAATTAAACATTTAATTTAAATTATGATACTACATTTTCCCCACAAAATAACTTTCTGGGAGGACTATCAGAAGGAAGAATAAAACTCTGCATAGTTCAGCTTAGAAAAGATATTTGAAAAGAACGGGACATATGGAAAATATTTTAAAAAGATTTATATTAATAAGATAAACTAGGCACTTTAGATGTCTAAATATGATTTTCATGAGAAGGTAACCATAGCCATTTAACCGTGGATGTGTATTTTTACTGGGGGAGATGGGAATAAAACACTTTATGCATAATGAGCTCAGGTACAATAATTAGTCAGACAAATAGACATGCTCATCACCATAAAGATGGAAAGGACAATTCTTTTTGGAATATTTCCACAATATCAAAATTGTATTATATTGACTATGTCAGGCAGGGAAAAAAAGGAAGGAGCAGCAACCAGTTAGTCAAGAGTGTGAAATAAAGAGAGTTTGAGTAATGGCTTCAGCATTTCTCAATAATAATTATAATACTATCAAACAGGATATTCTACATTTAAAGACATATCATATGAAAAGATCACTAAAGTGCCCAATTAAAACCTAATGAGCAGTTTAAAAAATTGAATATAATTCAATTATTTATTAATAGTAAAGCTGGATTTCCAGCTTATAAATATGTGTTCTTATGTATGGTCTTATTAACCTTATTAGATATGGGCATATGCATTTTAGAGCTTTTGGAAAAGCTAAAGAAGGGCTGATAGTATGTAATCCACACACTTGAAAACTTCTTTTTATTGATTGAATATTTAACTGAAAGTCTAATTTTGTTCCTTTAGAAATGTTTCAGAACAAATATATTTTAGAAACAAAGTCAATTACTTTAAATCGCCAAATTCCAGTAGCCACAATTCTTGTGCAGTCAAGACATAACAACTGAAAAGTGTGCATTTTGGTCCTTTGGAAGGCTTCCTACATGAATATTAGCCAATAATTGCATTGCAATTCTATGAAACAAAATCTTAGATCAAATGGCAAATATAAGAGGATCAATCTCCTACACTAAATAATGAATGAGATCAAGTAGTAGAGCATCTTAAAGTGAATAAATTAAATGGATGGTAGAAGAAAGAAGGAAAAGGAAGTTAGCATTAACATGAAATTATATAGAAGTTCACCTGCTGTTTTCATGGTCAAAATATGGAGAGGAGTGGCTGCAACAGAAGAGATAATTTAGCAAAATAAAAAAAAATGAATGAATGATGAATGAACAAATGAAATAAAATCAGTCAGAAAAGGTATCTATCTACAAATGGAGAAGATGAAAACATTAAACATACAGTATGAAGGGCATATGCAGTAGCTAAGATGGAAGATACATTCCTTTGTAACCTCTTTTAAATGGCAGCCTTGCCCCGAAAATCATTTAAAAGCCCTTGCATGTGTGAAACATTTCCTATGTATGTTCTAGGAAGTCAACAGATGTCAAGAGTCTACTTGCTAGCCATAGAGGTAATCCTTGACTTACAAAAGTTCATTTAGTGACCGTTCAAAGTTACAACAACCCTGAAAAGTGCCTTATGACCATTTTTCACATTTACAATGGTAGCACCATCTCCGTGGTCACGTCATCAAAATTCAGATTCTTGGCCATTGACTCATACTTATGACAGTTGCAGTGTCCCGGGATCATGTGATCCCCCTTTTGCAATCTTCTGACAAGCAAAGTCAATGGGGAGGCCAGATTCATTTAATAACAGTGTTACTAACTTAACGTCTGCAGTGATTCACTTAACAACAGTGGCAAGCAAGATTGTAAAATGCCTCACTTAGCAACAGAAATTTTGGGCTCAATTGTCATAAGTCCAGGATTACCTGTATTTATTGTGGGCATGTTTCAGTCCATTTTGCTGGCATGCATGCATGCACATATTTATGTAGGTATGTATATAGTTACAGATATTTTATGATATCACCATTATAAAGCTGAACAATAATCATTTGTGTCCATATGATAACTCAACAATGTTTTAATTAAGCATGATGTGTCTTGCTAAATTGTTCTGTATTTTTATAAAAAACAAATTATGAAAAAAGAACAAAGCACAACTTTGCAGCAGCAAATTGCAAAGACCTTAACACTGGCTGCATAGATAACTTATAACACAATTCTGTGTCTGCTAAAAAGTTCAATTAAGTTCAATCAATCAATCAATCAATCAATTAATTAAGTTCAATTAAAGCTACCACTATAACTATATATGCTTGCATCTTCTGACTTAGTGGATATTAGTGAAAGTAGATTTAGAAAAATTACCTTCAATCTTATATCCCTTTTTAAATATTAATTTCCTCCCCCCCAAAATCTGCTCACTAGTATTATTTAGTTTCACATATCAGTTGCTTTTCAGGTTATGATAATCTGAAAATTTTGCATTTAGTTTTCCAAGTGTTTTTTCTCCATAAATTTTTAGCTCAAATGCTGTCATTTTCATTCTAGTTTATTGCTACGTATGATTTTCCTCTTTGTAGAAAAGAGGAACAAAATTTTCATTTCTTTCTTCCATGGTGCTGATCTAAAATTAATAAATATGTCATATACTTTGTTCACATATGTGACAAGACTAACTTTAAAAAAATTCAGAAACTTTATAAATATGTTACCATTTTGTAAATTTATTTGATTTAGTATTTTTACAAAGTTTGCTTTCTAGCTGGTAGGTCCTGTTTCTTATCAATCTTTGTGAAGATACTATATTAGGTGAAAGCAAGAATATAATTTACCTTGTTAGCAATGATCCAATATCCTTTTTGGAAGACAGGCAGCTAAGAATAACAACTCTAATTATTTGTCAATTTTAAGTACTGGTCCCTCCATATACCTCCCACCAAAAAAGGAAGGAAGGAAGGAGGAAGGAAGGAAGGAAGGAAGGAGAAGGAAGGAAGGAAGAGGAAGGAGAAGAGAAACAACTAATCAAAATTAGAAACTCTAAGAAAGTAATTTGTGGGCTAATTTTTCTACAACTAAATATATTCATAAAAAGTATACACTATATGAAATGCACTATTATAAAACTGCTATAAGTCTGTACGTATACGTTGCCTATTTGTTACGAAACAATGAATTAGAATCTCTCAGCTCAGAAACCTCTTGCAAGGAACTGACCAGGAATATTTAAATAATAGAGGCTGTGCATATATTTTCATGTATATGGACAGATTGTATGGACAAAGCCAATGCATAAACAACTTGTTATAAACTATACACTACAATTCCAAAAATGGAACACAATGCTGTAGAAGCCACTCCAGTCTATCTATAATATACTAATTGTATACATTTTAATGATGAACTTTAATATATGTGAATATAAGATTTCTTTGATTCAGTATTTTTTCTAATATAAAGTATATATGAATGCTTAGATTATTATGAAATTATAGAAAATGTTCTTCTCCCATAGAAGTAGCTAACTTAAGACAGCATTGGATTTTTAATTGAATTTATATCCATATTTCCTATTCCATATCATTTAAAATATTTTCTATACATCTTTTCCATTATGTTAACAGTAAATATGCATAGAAAAGACTTGCTAGTAGAAAGGCTGGCTACTGCCATGCAGTTCTAAGAGAAAACTTGCAGCTGTTAGCCAAGAAACTGTTCACATTCAGTATAATATGTCAGTAATGCTTTTGCCCCTAAGCTTTGCTGTCAGCCATTTCAAAGCAGGCATTTGTCTAAACTGATTATGACACATATATGCAGCTTTTAGCAAAATGTGCAAGACATCAACCTGGAATTGGTAACCCAAGCAATGTGAATGATTCCCCCCCCCCTCCAAGTTTTCTTACAAGTTTGTTTAAAAGGCCATGGGAATATTTGCTTATTACAATCCCCCATCTCCAATATTTGGGGGAAATTATCATTAAATTAAATGTTTTATCACACACTATCATGAAAATGTTTTTTTCTAATTTTAGAAAAACTTTAGCTTCAAATATATCTTTTAACTTTTTTTGTGTTTAAATCTCATTCCAAAAGTTGGCATAGTGATATTTATACTAAAACCAAAAGAACGGATTTCATTTTTATTTTATTAGAGAGCAGTTTCATCTCCACACAGATATAGATTATAAGTTACTTTATCAGCTGAAGTGAAAAAAAAGTTTGTTTCAAGAACTTTTAATAGCTGCTGAATTAGAACCATACATTTTTAACCTTATCCTTTTTGTTCCTATTCACCTTGCTTCACCTTATCATGAGACCTGCCCAGGTCTACACAATGCTACTAAGCACAATAGGGGTCCTATAGATCAAGTTAATTGGTATAAATTTCCTGTCAAATAATAGCTTATATCGGAAACATTGATCACATGTAGGATGCTTCTAGATAGTCAGAGGATGGAACCTGTGCCATACAAGTCCACTGAGTTTAGTTCACTGGGTTTTTTTTGCATGAAGATGTCTTAAAGCAGGGGTTTCCAACCTTTCCAGCTTTGCGGCTGGAGAGTTGCGGAGAGGGAATGGTTCCGTGGAAACACCGGGCCTGCACGCTCATGTGTGAAGCTCCATTTGAGCAAGAGGTGGGTTAGCATGCCCCCTGCTCACACAAATGGCACTTCATGTGTGACCACAACTGCCTGCTGCTTGTGCAAATGGATCTTTCCATATGACTACAAGCAGCCACCTTGCACAAATGGAGCTGCATGGGTTTGCACACCACTTGCACAGCCCAGTTCCAAACAGGCTGAAGCCAGTGCCAGACAGCAGCCTGGGGTTTGAGAACACCTGTCTTAAAAGAATTTTCTCGTGGTACTTTCTGTATTGAAATTTAAATTTAAAAATTGATCTGATCAAACCTGGTAGAATAATTAATACTACATCCACAAGTATTACAGCAAAAGAGCCAGAAACTAGATACCATTTATTAGCTAGCATAAAACTGTACCATTCCTATAGACAATTTAACTCCAAATATTTTTATTATCTAATATTCTATAAGTTGTGAAATAAAAACCTGCCACAATAAAGATACCATGTAATTTCAGAAATTAATAAAAATAGAAGTTTGATGTCTGCCTTATTGTATGTTCAAATTATTGATTTAAATCAATTTCAAATAGGTTTAAATGGGATGACCAAAAGAAATAATGTTAAAGTCATTACGATAATCAAGAAAGGCTTTTCAACATTTTTAAGGAAGATATCATGACAAATATGATTGAAATTCAAAGTATGGTTGAAGATTAAGATTATTATTTTTCATTAATGAAATAAATTAATAAAAAATACATCCAAAGAAAAAAATAGTATAGATTACTTACCCAGAATGAATAGGGCTAGCAGAAAGAGTTATGTTGTCCAGATTATCAGGACTCCAACTTAAACGATATGAATTTCTTTCACCTTCTTTAGTTCAGCTATCTGGAAGAGCAGAGAAATATGTTTTCTTTTTTTTTTTCTTTGCAATGTCTCTAATGAACACATTAAAATGTTCCTACATTTGAACAAAATATAGATTATTTTAAATTAATTTTACAATGAGATGGGATACTAGGAAAAAATAATAATTGTATTGAGTGATTACAATTATCTTAGAGTTGTAACACAATACCCTTCATGACTACTTAGAAGGAACCAAATGCATCTTATTCCTAGATAAATGTATACAAGACTCAAGCCTTAAACCTTCAGAAAAGTTCACATCTAGACTGTATCAATTTTACTGTATCAATTGATACTTTTAGAAGTATCAATTTTAATGTAAATTTGTTTTTTTAATATTCTATTATTTCCTATCTAATCTTATTCTAATACTCCTTTTCAAGTCCCTTTCTGCACCAGGATTATTTTATATAATTAAATAATAAAATTATTTTGCAGATTTTATATATATATTATATATATATACACACACACACACACACACACACATATATATATATATATATATATATATATATATAGAGAGAGAGAGAGAGAGAGAGAGAGAGAGGGAGGGAGGGAGGGAGGAGGAGGGAGGGAGGGAGGGAGGAGAGAGAGAGAGAGAGTGTGTCACAACCCCTGGTAAGCCCCAATTATGGGAGGAAGCTAATTGCTTCCATCATCTGTCAATCGGCTCGTCACAAGAGTCCATCACGACAGAAACCCAATATTTTTTTACTGTTGCCTTTGTTATATTTGTGTTTTTTTTTTATTTGTGCTGATAAATAAATAAAGGGAGACTAGTATAGATCTATTTCAAGCTATTTAGCTCTCATCAGCTAGCCATACCCTTACTGGGATTCGAACCTGTGCTGTATTGCATCTTAGGCAAACGTCTTAGCTTACATACATACATACATACATACATACATACTACATACATACATACATGCAAAATAACCTGGGACATCTTACCTGGTGACTTGGGATAATGATGGTGTCATCGATCATAGTGCTGTCCCTCAAGTATGAAGTATGGCTCAGTGTACGGGACCTGTCTGAACTGAAGGATCGCAGGCTGGTAGATTGGTATTTGGGCAACATTTTCAGCAGTTGTGATGGAGTGGTGTAGATAGGATTATGAGCAAAAGCACAGGGGTGAAAAAAGCATGCTATTAGCAAATAGTGTAACTTCCAGGGGAAATTATTTTAATATACCCTCCATTATTCCTTGGAGTTTGTTATGCTTCTGGGTTTTCTGTTCCAATGCAAATGATCAGAACCACAACATGCTCAATGTTCTGTTTATGACATCATGCATGATGTGTGACTAATCAGTCCTACATGTTCTTTTTTTTCCTGATAGAAAAATCCATTATTTGTTTTTCAATACATGAAGAAACGCAGACAGAGTCCCCTGGAAGGTACATAGATAATAGCCAGCCAACTGCTGTTACTACAGTGCAAGATTCTTCTTTTATCTGCCAACAGCATTTTAAAAGTTTGCAACCACAACCACTGCTTATCTCTCTCACACACAGACAAAACTATAGAAAACCATTTGCTGAAGCAATGAGAGAATGCAAAGCAAAACAAAGTGACTTACACACAACTAAAGTCTGAGACAAATTTCCCTAGGTTTTGTCAAATTAAACTACAAATGTTTTATGGTAATCCCTCTATGATGTCCACATAATCATAGAATATATACGGTATTTCAGATGTTGATTTTGACATTTCTGACGGAGTAATTGCCAGATGATAACTCTCATTTTTCTAATTGTCTGAAATCGTTGCAAACTTAAAGTTTCAAATATTGATAAGCATTAAATATTACCTAAGCAACACAATTTACTACTTCATCATGCTGAACTATACAGATTCTTTAGGCCTACATGCAAAGCCAAATCTCGCATAAATTGTAGAAAATATGTATAATGCTTCTATTTTAATATTTCTTATACTGCATCAGTTGGCCAACTCTGTAGCCAGTAACATGTATGACCTTCCTTCTAATTTTGATTAAACTAGACAGAACTATATTTTAATAAGTGAATTGATTTCAGAGACAATAGAACACATTCATGTGGAACCGAGTTTTGTTTTTTCCTTCCTCATCTCTCACTCCAGCATATTGGACAGCATTTGGGAAACTGTTGCTAACATAAATTTCCCCCTTATGTAATAAAGTCAGCTAAATAAGTTTAGAATGGCAAATTTGGTAACAATCTGATTAGAGCCAATGCAAAGTGTAATTATTCTCTTGAATTCATAATTTTTTCTCTGAAATATTATTTTGTAACAAAAGGATCTTAAGCAGCAGTAATAGTGTGACTTATTACATCATCATGGCAGAAATCGTAGGGAGAAAAGATTATTTTTTTCTGTCCCATGCTATGATCCTAAGACAGTTAAAAAGCCCCCCTGCGCCCCAGACGCCCACCCCCCCCAGCCCCAGCCCCCCCTGACCTTTCTGCTGACTTTAAAATGAAAGATATGAACCATATCTGATCAGTGTTTCTAAATGTATAAAACTTTGATGGGCAGTTAAATGGCCTGTAATAATATTTACCCTTTAATAGCAAATTCCTGGCCCTTTTATATTTCTCTAAATTCTAGAAGCAGTGACATAAATGGTTGCAAAGAACTTGATAGCCCAAATCCATTACTTCTCTGTTAATGATGTGTTTCAATAAGTAACAAACATCTACACATAAGGACTTTATAAAACTAAAATTATGAGTTTTAGGGGACATTTGACTAATTCTAGTGGTAGTAAAACAAAGCCCATAGTATTTGTTTGATACATATTATAATTTGGGGGATGTAATTAAACACATAGGATTCTTAGAATAAAATAGGGATTTTGAACCACAAGGATAGTAGAAACTTGTGATGAATTTGAAGGGAAAAAAAAAGTGCTATCTTCTTTAGATACAAAATTAAGAATGCATTATTGTCATACTTAAGGTAAATTTAATCTAACAGAAAAACCTTCATTCTATTATTTTGTCTGTTTCAAAACTCACTAATATTTATCAATCTCTTTCTTTTTTACAAACCATGGATTTTCCAGCTTTGAGGCAGCACAAAATAAGAGCATAATTTACTCCTGCACTGAGGCAAGGACTTTTTTTTCTGCAGTCATCAATGTTTTCCCAAAGAACACATTCCTATTCCTCCGTACACAGAGAAAACTTACTTTCTCTTTATTCTATTATTTTCTTAACTATTTTTGATACACTTCATTTTGCTAAGAAAAGTAAAAAATAACTATATTGGAACAGAAAATGGCCAGAAAGAGTAGTACCATAGTATAGTACCCATCACTTCCCCCTGTAAGAAGTAATTTAGCTAGTAATAATAAGCATTCACATTGTGGCATTTTCTAAAGCTGATTTTTAATTAGCGCTTTTCTAGATGTCATTATGGAATGTGATAAAACTTTGGTTGAGCTAATTGCTAACTGTAATCAAAACAGATTTTAGTTGTCCTGTAAACTTCACAAATTCTAAAAAGCTTTTCTTTGGCAAGCTTGCAAATGGAATTGGGAGGGAAAAAGATGGGATGCCATAAGGGAGAACAGAAAGCATTGCTTTCAGGCCTCATAATACCTACCTGGGCATAGTACTATTGAAAGCATAAAAAGGAAGAAAAACAGAAAATAAAAAAAAAATCACTGAACTCTTTTAAAGGTCTTCTGAGATTCTAATGAATAAAATGAAACAGTTCTTGAAATGTGGTTGTGTAGATGGATGGTAAGTATGAAATGTTCCATAGCAGAAACCAAGTGGCTTTGAGAACAAACTTTGTTTTCTGTAATGATCCAGTTTTAAAGCAAAGTCATTGGTCATGTAGAGGCTTACATATCTACTTACTACTAAAACACTTTGGTCTGTAACCTTCAATTGCATGAAACAATGCATTATAGGGCAACAATTTTTAAATTAATAAACCTCAAATGAGCAACTTGAGCAATTTAAGTCTAAATTCTTAAATTAAGGAATCTACTGACACATAAAGAAGAAACTTGTCTGTTTTTATATTGTGTGATTGCAGAGTTCTGAAATCAACATCCCTATACCACTTTGTTTTAAGAGATCTGTATTTAACTATGTGTTTCTAATGCAAAAGACAAGTACATTTCTTGACTTTACACAAGAACTGCATTACACATTGTACTCCTTAGATGTTTCTTTTGTTCTACGGTGGAAAATGCTCTTTTATAACCTAATACCTAAAAAGCAGAGCTCTCAAAAACTTGTAAAAGAACAAATAGAGTTTTACAATTGTTACAGCTAACATTTTTTCTGGCAGAGTTTATTTTTTTCCTTAATGAAGCATATTTCATTTAAGTAGCTCCTGGATATATTTTTTTCCTTGTGCCTTGTAAGAAAAAACAGATCTATTTCATCCCTAATAGTCATCTGCATTTTGAACGGCTGCTCAGAAAAAAGAATACAGATAATTGCAGTAGGAAAATTGCTGTATTGTCCATAAAGTGGTACCTGTCAGAGTGGCCTCCTTCCAGGCTGTATCTCAGGTAGTTCATGCCATCTAAGAACTGAGTACTAGGTAATGAATCATCACCTAGTTCCTTCAGATCTTCAGGTCTTAGATATTCTCCCCCATCTCCTGTCATTGTGTCATCACCTTCATTCAATACACAAATTCCCAAAATTAGTCATCAATATAATTATTTTAGCATTTGAATGAGACACATATAAAACAGACATGGTTACTATCACTCTTGAAGCACAGCAAGCACAAATAGTTAATATATCTTAAGGAAACACTAGTCAGTTTCATTAGATTAAATTAATACTCTCTAAAAATCACATATAATCATTCATCTTGTGCCAGGGTAAATAGTATTAGTAGGACTAATTTCATGAGTTTTACTTCATTTATTCAACTCAGTGGGATTCTGGAAGAATCTCTAAATATTTTCAATATAAAAAAGTGATGTGTCCAGAGATGGGTTCCAGCTGGCACTACTGCCGGTTCGTTCATGTCTGTGCTTCACATGGTAACACTGATGGTACCGACTGAGGAACTGGTTCGGAGACGTGGCAGGCATGAGTCACTGCTGGTTCCAGCAACCCATGCCACCAAACCACTACAGGTTCGGCTGAACTGCTCCGAACTGGTAGGAACCCACCACTGGATGTGTCTCTATAAATCTATAAATCAAAAATGATATGACAACAATGACTAAAATATGGCATATAGTGTTATAATACCATAATCATTATTGTCATATCATTTTTGTCTTCCTGGTAGAGCTCTCTTCCTTGGCTCATTCTCTGAAAATCTGTTTTTAAGGAAGACATTGGTTGTCCAGGAAATTGGTTTGGTTTGGTTTATTAGATTTATATGTCGCCCTTTTCCCAAGGACTCAGGGCAGCGTACAACATTAAAAGAAACACATAATACGAAAGTTAAAAAAAAATTAAATAGAATATCCCAAACAAACCCAATTAGAATTGACAATAACATTTGTAAAAAAAAATCGAATTAAAATTAACACTGATCAATAATTTATTTTGTTTTGTTCAGGCCAGGCTGGTTTGCTGGAAAAGCCAACTTTTTAGGGCGCGTCGGAAGGACCGGAGGTCAGGGATTATATGAAGCTCCGTGGGCAGCTCGTTCCAGAGGGAAGGCGCTCCCACAGAGAAGGCTCTCCCCCTGGGGGTTGCTAGCCGACACTGTCTGGCTGACGGCACCCTGAGGAGGCCAACTCTGTGGGATCGCACTGGACGGTGGGAGGCTACCGGTGGCAGTAGGTGATCTCGCAGGTACCCTGGTCCTAAGCCATGGAGTGCTTTAAAGATCATAATTAGTACCTTGAATCGCACCCAGAAGACAACCGGCAACCAGTGCAGGCTGCCTAAAAGGGGTGTAACATGAGAGCACCTAGGTGCCCCCATGATAACCCGCGCAGCCGCATTCTGGACCAGTTGAAGCCTCTGGGTGCTCTTCAAGGACAGCTCCATATAGAGAGTGTTACAGTAGTCCAGGCGAGAAAGGACAAGGGCATGAGTGACTGCGGACAGAGCATCCCGATCCAGGAAGGGGCGCAACTGAGGTACCAGGCGAACCTGGTAAAAGGCCCCCCTGGTCACGGCCGTCAGGTGTTCTTCTAAACTAAGCCGCATATCCAGGAGGACACCCAGATTGTGGGCCCTCTCTGAAGGGGCTAAAATTTCTCCCCCTATCATCAAAATGGAACAAGGTGCACAAATGCCTTCAGAAAAGCTGTTAAGACCGGGCTGTTCCGGCAGGCCTGGGGCTGTTGACCTTACTATGTAGGGTCCAGCCCCAATCAGAATGTATGCGTGTTGGAGAATTTTTTAATTTTTTTTTATTATTTTGTTTGTTTTCTTTCTTGTTCTGTGTAAGCCGCCTGGAGTCCTCCGGGATTGGGCGGCCTATAAATCTAAAAAATTGAAATTGAAATTGAAATCGGGATGACGGAAATCACAGCCACTCCGTCTTGGAGGGGTTGAGCCTGAGCCTGTTCCTCCCCATCCAGATACGCACAGCCTCCAGGTTGTTTTATTAGTTACAACCACTAACTGAACTATTTAAGTCTTTTTTTATATTTGTCAATCAATGTTTGTTTTATATTATTTTATGTAAACATTAATATCAATTCTAAGTAGAACTTGAAGGTGAGAAACAACAGTTTCTTATTGATAAGTATACGGATTTCAAGAATAATGTAGGAATGCAGAATGGGCAGATATGAACATTCTAGGTAAAGAAAATGTAAGAAAAAATAATTCAGTCTATATATACTGTAAGTCCATATAGATCAGTGTTTGCTTGTTTGTTTATTGATAGGTTGATTTCAATTATTATGGCTATCCATATCATTGTGAGAACTCTGGGCAGCTAACAGCTAAAAATAGTGTAATAAATGCCACAATAATAAACCCATAATTGGCTTTGTATTTCTGTTTTAATAGTGGTTTTCCAAGTTCACAGGCAACAGTCTTTCCTATGACTTGCTAACTAATTATTTAAATTCAAAGGTCAGATACTGATCCTGAAATTATGAAGAGCACCATGTGTATAACTGCACTGTGGCCTCTCCCATAGAGAAATAGCCTGGGTTCTAGAGATATTTTCGTATATCCTAGCAGTTTAACAGATTCATACATTTTCTGGGAAATTAAAATAATCTCACTGACAACTCATTAATATTCCTGGTTTGATGTGATAAGCATGTTATCTTCTTGCCCATCAAATAACTTTTAATTAAGTAGGGTATTATCTTAAAGACAGTGAAGAGATTTCTATATTGGAAACATTACAGAAAGTAGTAGCTCTGGATTTGGGTATCTACTTTCACTCATTTTATAGTGTTGTTCTTCATATAAATTCTGTATCCATAGTTACCATTCAGCTCAAAGTTTTGAAAAATATTACCCTGCTGCTTTGAAGAGTCATGTTGTCTGGCTAAACTAAAAGAATTAGGAGTTAAGTAATTGCAGATGAACATCATATCTTGTTAGTCACGTATAACTCTTAAAGCACATCAGGAAGGTAGGAAAATAAAAGCACAAACATCTGCTTTTACTTCATGATGAGAAATAAGGCTATGAAAGGCCACAGCCTACAAATGTCCATGTGGATTTTTTGAAAAGCAATAAATTTAGGAATTGTCTACATTAAATAAATGCATTGCATATTCTAATATTTTGCATATCATAACTCTAGAATTTTTGAACTATTTTTCTGAAAATCTCAATAATGTGAACAGTTTTACATGCTTTAATACCAAAACTGTTTGGAAAATACTGATATATAAGAAATGTGATGGTGTCTCATTTTGTTTTAAATTAATAACATGAAATTATAGGTTTATTAAAGTTCTAATTAACACTGTAAGATTGGCACATTCCCAAAATGATAACTCAAATTCATATTAGTAATTTTTAAGCTATTTTTCTCCATTTGGAGAATAGAGGGTGGGACAAACCATAAACATGCAGAGATGCACAATCAAATTTAATATCTAAGTGTTAGGTTCTCAAATGTATTTTTAAACAAGGAAATCATTTAAGCTAGATTAAAGTATTTTCTTTGTTCTCTCCAACAGTTGCTTCCACAGTACCTGCATCACTAAAGGCTTCCTCGTCAGTGGAATGGTCATAATCAGAATGTTTTAAAGCTGCATAATACACACATTGATTTTAGGGGAAATTGTTTACAAAGGAATGTATAAGGAACAAAGTTACATTATAGGTAATCCTTGTTTAGTGACCACAATTGCTTCCAGTGATTCAGTCATCACTCAAAGCAATTGTTAAATGAAATTACTTCTCCACACTATACTTATGATTTTATTTCAGCAATCAAAAACCTTCAGTGTGAAACTGTCCAATCTTGTCAGTTTTAGGCAGCAGCTGCAAGCAGAAGTTTCTGGCCAACCAATTAAGGTCACTGAAGTGAGTTTGTTATTTGCAGTTAGCACATTGAGGGATGTGCCACACTTTCACTTTCACTCCTGAGAAAAGCAGCTCAGGAGCAGGATGAGGCAACACACCAGGAACAGGACAAAACTGTGATACAATACTGACTGTAACAGTGAAAACATGACCGAAAAACAGACACTGTGAAAGTCTTCAACCCAGGTATTGTTCACAAAGTTACACTGTCATTACCTTCATAATTTCAAAAAGTCACGTATGAGACAGTTGCTAAATGAGGATGGTCTGCAATATGCTTCATTTGAAAATCATGTTGTACATAGGCTATATGATCCATTTGGAGAACACATTAAGGAACAACAATGTGTCTATGCTTGCAGGTAGTTTACACTAAGGAAAATGGCATTGGGATAACTGATTTCGCTATAATTGATAACTGTTAGTAATTCTGAATCAGTATTGTCTTCCTTTCCCAATTCTGCATGCCATAGCCCAGGGACATCTGAAACAATAGCAATTGGCTTCCAAATGACAACAAAACCTTTTGTAAATACAGAAACGTGGCAGAGTTATGTTTGCCTACTTGTGCCTGTCACTTTAAAGCCAATTATTGTCACTATGGGTGCTGCTACTTTGGCCCAGCCTATTCAAAATGTCACAGATATTTTATTTAATCAGAAACATGTCTACAGCTGAAAATATATATTTTAGTAAGTTTGGTACATTTTTCAATTCATATTTATTTTCAGTAAGATAGAAGTACTTTAACTTACTACCCATGATGAAAGCAATAAATACATTTTATGAATACATGCATTAACAAACCAAGTGATTCATAAAGAACTCACCTTCCTCATCAGAAACATCCAAAATTTCAGTCATAGTCTCAGGTACGTTGAGCTTGTGCTTTTCGGTGACAGTCTGTAATGAGAAAAAGAAAAATCATTTGTTTCTTTCTATGTTTGTCTACATCAGTGGTTCTCAACCTATGAATCGGGACCCCTTTGGGGGTCGAACGACCCTTTCACAGGAGTTGCCTAAGACCATCAGAAAATACATATTTTCGATGGTTTTAGGAACCAAGACACCAATTTTATGGTTGGGGGTCACCACAACATGTGCAACTGTATTAAAGGGTCGTGGCATTGGGAAGGTTGAGAACCACTGGTCTACATGATTACAGAAAGGAAGGCCGTGTTTAAATTCCACTCTTTTTTAAATAAAAGTATTAATTGATGAGATTCCTGATTTTCAGATACTCATCTGCCTATGCATAAAGCCACGCCATAAAGGTATTCAAGTTGGCAGTAAACTTGTTCAAATATGACATTTTCATGTCAACAGTAAATTCTTTTCCTAAACAGCAACTCTTTGGATTTCATTTTAAGAATTGTTTGCAATCTCTTTTTTTTAAGTTACAGAGCAAGTATATATAAATATAAACATTATAAATATATTTATAAAAATGTTCCTCCATTTAAATACTTAGCCCCTAAGTAGTCTGTTCTACTTAAAATTGTTCCTCCTTTATATTTTTTGCTTCTCTATAAATATCAACAGTCTTATCACTACCAAGCACATGAATCATGTTTGCATCTACTATTAAAAGGACTAGATTAATTTTGGTAAATTTTTTGCAGTGTGCTCCATTGTATAAGCTTGATGAGTAGAGTACCAAATAATTTCAATATTTTAAAATACTAACAATTATAAGATGAAGAACATTTCTGTTTTTAACCCATCCACTTCTGCCTCAAATTCCTTGTTTGTACCAAAGAGACTATTATTTCTAAGCTTGATATATAATAAATCCAAACTCACTTTCATATTTGATGTAAATGTGAAAATACTCTTACTAACTAGCTACAATAACTAAATGTAATGTGGGACATAGAACCAAAACTTTAAGGGCAATATAGAATTGCCTCTTCTTAATTAATAAAATATTCAAAGTAAGCAATAAATGAAGCACTTAATACAGTACGATTTAACTGAATCTGTATTACTTTCCTGGTTACAAAACATTTGTTCACTTCTTTACAGCATGAAATCTTTCTATAATCAGGGATACAGAAAGTACAGGTTCCTATACTGGCTGACCACAGGAACCCTTCCCAATATCAGAAAGAACAGATATAGAAAGACAACCCAAATAAGTAAATATTAAAAGCAATGCACAATTGATATGAAATTTAACTGGAAATGTTTGTAGATCTGTAGAAAAGGCATAAAATTCAAATATCACAGTGAGCTATGTTTTAGTACATTTATGAATATGCTTAACACTTCTCTGTATGGATATGCTGATAAGTACTGAATTACAATGGACATAATTAATTTATCTCTTTTAAAAGATACATCAAATAAACAAAACCAGAATAAATAGTTGGAAAAACGTCTGCTGTACTCACAGTTGTAGTGGTGATTACTTCCTCTGTTACAACCTTTAATGTATCTACTACTGAGATGTATCCCAGACGCTTAGCAATTGCTAAGGCAGTATTGCCATTCTGGAGGAGGAAAGAAGGAAAAGGAATACTGTGATATAAACCAATGAGGTCACACCCAGAAGTACATGAACCAACATTTCCATCCAAAGTAAGTCATTCACTATGGAAAAACCCTTTGCAACTTTGCTCAAACTATAGCAGCAATTGCCATGGAAACATAAACTCAGAACATCTGTCTGTGATACTGTATTTTTTTAAAGTGCACACTTTTTAATAATTTAACCCAAAGCTTTCTGCACCTCATTAGATATTTTTTATTTGCTACATGTGTTCTTGTATAATTTTGACAATAAGCTTTTAATTGGCAATTATTTTGATAATAGTATTAATAGAAC
This sequence comes from Thamnophis elegans, assembly GCF_009769535.1. Classification (NCBI taxonomy): domain Eukaryota; kingdom Metazoa; phylum Chordata; class Lepidosauria; order Squamata; family Natricidae; genus Thamnophis; species Thamnophis elegans. Next base: position 26,705,199 of record NC_045549.1, on the reverse strand, counting down.
CCAGATATAGCAGGAATTTAAGAGGTTCCAACTCAGAAATATTAGATCAGATATGTACAAGATGCTGCTGATGCACACCCAGCAAAAGAGGGGAAAAATCAGTATATTTTAAACGTGTTTATATACATTCTCTTATTTTAAATAAAAACCAAATACATAATATTCAGACTCTAAAGTGTTTTTTTTAACTTTAGGGAAAAAAGAACTAACTTTGTTTTAGTTGCCAATATAGTAACTTATTATAGAAGTGATAACTACTGTTTCCTATCTGTATTATTGCTTCAGCATCGTGCCCTGTTTCCTCATTGTTAATTAAGGGAAGAAATAGTAAAAATATTAGTATCACAATATTATCTAACCAATCTGAATTCCTGTAATAATTATCTATGAATTAAAAATATATTTAATCAATGTTTATAGAATGATCAGGTAAAAGAAACCAATCAAATTTGGCTCTGCTACAGGAGAATGAGTGACAAAAATATGTCTGTAGCAATAACAATAGCACTTAGACTTACATTCTGCTCCATAGAGCTTTACAGCGCTCTCTTAGCAGTTTACAAAGTCAGCATATCATCCCCAACAATTTGGGTCCTCATTTTTAACAACCTTGGAAGGATGGAAGGATGAGTCAACCTTCAGTCAATCAGGATTGAACTCCTGGTTGTGGGCAGAGTCAGCCTGCAGTGCTGTATTCTAACCATTGTGCCACCATGGCTCATGTGATAAAGTTCTTGTTTCACTATTACCATTGCATCATGTTATGTTTTTCAGCAGCTGCATGTTTAATCATAAACTATGACGACATGCATTTATTGTATGTGCAATGATATCCATTCTATAGTTTAAAGACTTCATGCGTACAATACATACCATTTGTCTTATTAAATTATTAATTATAATATATTTTAGTTGACTTGTGTGTCTTGCTATAAGTTCTCCAAGTAGTCACATCCATCCATCAGATTCTAGCTGACTAATCTAATTTACTTTCTAAGACATGTTGGAGTTCAAAATGTAAAACAAATCATTGCAACTATATGAGTAAATACTCTAAAATCTTACCGCAGTGATTGCATTTGGCTTGGCCCCATGTTGAAGAAGAACATTGATGATGTGAGTGTGACCTTGCTGAGCAGCTTGGTGCAGAGGAGTGTATCCATTCTGAAATTAGCGGTAGTTATCATGTTTAAGAATATAAAGGGGACAAAAATCTTAAAATACAGTTATTTTAATATTCCTCTGATTTCACAGAAGTATTAATCACAGTGATGCCGGCTGTTTTCATCAGACAACAAACATCAATAACCAATTTTTTCACATATCTAACACCTATCAAATCCCTATTAATTTTTCATAATTTAGGTTTTAAAAAAGCAATCAATGGGTCAAAGAAAATAAAATAAAAAGACCCTAGGTTACCATGAAATTTGATTGTGTTGGTGTTCTGTAAAATTATAAACAGTATCTCTTTTATTTGGGACTATATAACTGCTGGTGTTTTATTTGGAGTGGGAGAAGAGAGATAGGAAAACTAAAGTAAGCATTTATATGTTTTGCTCCATGTTACACATATTCTGCTTACCTACAACCCTGAAATTTTCACAGCAGTTTAGTCTTAAGCCTTCCAACAATATCCCTGTTAAATTCTCACTATAATAACATCATTGAATTTATTCTAAGTAATATACTTATAAATTCAATATGGAGGCAAACACCTTTTCTATTGTTATTCTCCTGCAGGTGATATTTGAAAGCATGCTATTCCCAACCCAGAAGTAACCCTCAGTTAAGAACAATACTTTTCAAGTATACTATCTCCTTTCAAGCCATCCAGGTCAATGGCCATTACATTATAGTACAGTACAAATTGCTTATGCACTATGTTAGTGGTCCACAACTCCTGGTCTGGGAACTGGGACTAGTTCGCGGCCCATAAGGAACCGAGCCGTACAAGTAGTGGGCAAGCATGCAAAGCTCCATTCGTGTATGTAGTGAGCCCATGTACAAAACCATCTCCTTCCTCCTGCCACCACCACCACTGCTGGTGTGCTAAGCTGGGAAGGTTGGGATTGCTAGTACTATGTGAAAAGGCCTTTTTTTTGTCATTTCAAATCACCTTCAAATAGGTTTGTAGATGGTCCTGATTTTTAGAGAAGGAGCAAATATTTTCTGGTGGTGACTTTCTCTATACATTCAGAAATTCCATACACCTCAGGTCCCCTTCCCCTCCCCCCCAAACTGAAACATTCTAATCCTTTTTTTCATACATAAATGTTCAAGGGCTCTGATCATTTTGGCTGGTCCTTTCGGCACTTTTCCCAGGTTATGTTATAATCTTTTTCAAAGTGTAGCAGCCAGATCTGTACCTAGTACTTTACAGCCAGACTGTTGTAGATTTGTATTAATGGCATTATATTTTGGATTTTTATGATTCGTTCTTTTCCTAGGATCCCTACATAATATATGCCTTTTCACAGTGCTGTTTACTTCCTTCTGCACTATGATGCCTAGATCTTTTCTGTCATTAATATGTATTATCTGAGGAAACTATCTCACCCATGTTGTCCCACCCACACTGACAGAAGAGGCCTTCTGTGGACCCCATCAGTCAAGGAATTTCACTCGCAGGGTGCAGGAGAAAAGCCTTTTCTGCCATGGATCCTGCCCTCTGGAACATTATGCCCCCATGATGAGATCTGCACTCTTCTTTCTGGTCTTCTGAAAGAGCTGAAGACCTACCTTGGACAATTGGCCTGAGGCCCTAATTGGCCTGGGACCCTGGTCCATATTTAGGTGGTTAGTAGACTGAAATAAGACTTTGCCTTCTCCTCTATGCACCTTGCCGTATTTTAATTCAATTTGATTATTAGTATTATTACTTTAATGCTTATCTTGTTGTTTGTATGGGTTGTAAGCTACCTAGAATCACCCCAAGGTGAGATCGGCATCATATAATCTTAATTAATAAATAAATATGAAAGTAGACGTTACAGGATGCACTACACCTTTACACTTATTAATTTTAAGTAAGTATAACACCGTGCCATTTGGATTATCATTCATAACTTTTATTTTTAATTGCATATTTTTAGAATAGCTTCCTCAGACTGATGCTAATGAAATGCATTAGCACTGTCATTTAGAGAAGTCCAAAGTTACAGAATTCCATGGCCACAATGCTAATGATTGGCTATGTATATTATCGGTACATAGTCAAATACATTATAATGTTGCATTATTCATAGAACACTGTACTGAAACATTGACTTCTTCTTTCATATATTGCAAATTTCTTGCAAATATATAAATTTCTTAAATATAAATTAATATTGTGGTTGTTTGTAAATGAGAATGGAAGGAAACAATATACATTTACCTTTGTCTTAGCATTGACATTAGCTCCTTGCTTCAGAAGGAAGTTCACCATCTTGATGTTTCCATAGTGACAAGCCACAATTAGTGGAGTGTAACCCAGCTAAATGAAAGGACCCCCCAAAAGCGTAAGTAGAGAATGTGACAAGGCATTGGAAAGTTATTTTATTGTCCTGGAAGTTACTATTTGTTATACCTTAGTCTGAGCATCTTTGTTTGCTCCATGCTTTATCAGCATATCAGCTACATTTACTTTATCTTCTTGAGCTGCTAAATGTAAAGATGTCAGTCCGCTCTGAAAATTAACAACATAAGTATTTTAGTAATACAAATGATATAAAGAATTTTTTACACTGTAATAATTAAAGATATTCCCCCTGAATACCACAAACTGGGACCACATTGCCTCATGGAACTCACACCTAGCAAAGGCTGTAATGTAGGATGATATTCCTAAATATGTCATCTCAGAGTTAGCCTAATGAAATTCATTATTCAAATAATTTCTTTCTAACAATTATCATGAAATATTCAGACTGTAGACTCATTCATAGTGTCTTTCCAATTCTTGTATATATTGGAGAACACAAAGGTTATAGCTATGAACAAAACAAGAGAGGGAGGGAGGAATAAAATAGTATTATAAAAGAATGAATAACAGGGATAGTGGCCTCATACATATGCTGGAGAAAAAAGGCAGAAAAAAATGAAATACTCTACAAGTGAATAAAATTGGGGTAAAATTTTGCGCTCTCTCTACTTCACTGCAAAATGATCTAAAAGATTTAACTGCAATTTCCAATTAACACTTAAGCAGACCCACACAAACCTCTATGAATATATTATCTACTATTGATATTATCTCCTATTTAAATAGATTTTAAAAATCAATCCCACTAATATGGATTTTGTGATTTTAGATAAGATATTAGCCAAATATATTTTTACACATTTTCCTGTTTTTAATTCTCTAATATAACTTAATATTTTGTACTGGTTTGTTGAACACTTACATCATTTTCTAAATCCCAGTTCAAAAGTTCATTCTTAATAGAAGGAGGGCATTACCTTTGTGGCCACATGAATATTGGCTCCCTTCTCCAGAAGTAAATTCACCATGTCAGAATGACCTTCTTGAGAGGCCAAGTGAAGTGGAGTCACTCCTTGTTTGGTCACAATGTTGGTCTCTGCTCCATAATTTAGCAGGGTTGTGGCTATCTGCATCTGATTCTTCTTAGCAGCAATGTGTAGAGGAGTATACCCATTCTAAAACCAATTGCCTTGTATTAATATAGGTTTTAATTTCTTTTTCTTTCATAATAGCACTTAGACTTATATATCACTTCACAGTGCTTTACAGCCCTCTCTAAGCGCTTTACAGTGTCAGCATATTTGCCCTCAACAATCTGGTCCTCATTTTACTAACCTCGGAAGGATGGAAGGCTGAGTCAACCTTGAGCTGGTCAGGATTGAACTCCTGGAGTGAGCAGTGAGTTAGCCCTGCAGTACTGCATTCTAACCACTGCGCCACAGAGAATAGCCATTATTTTCCACAGCTTTCACATAAATAATAATATTAGCCATAGTTTCTTGCATGAAATCGCAGTTGCAATCCAGGTAAGGCGTATGTTGACACTGATCTTTCAAATGTCCAATTTTAATTATAGAACACATAACCTTATTGAGGATAGTTAAATGCTTTCCCTTAAACATATTATTCTTCATTAGAATTCATATAACTTGTATAGAACTAAAGGTGAACATAAAGTCTTCTTAAGAATAATTTGACATGTTGGACATATCCAGACATTTTCTAGCAATAATATGGAGTGGCTTACTATTGCATTTTTTCCAGAAAGATTTTTTACTTCTCCAGCTAGCCTACCATACTAGTATTTCTTCGTATTCTTCTGTGCTGGTATTGACCAAGCCTTCCATGATCAGACAAGGTCAGCTTAGTGGAAACAATACTCTATTCTCAATACTCTAACATCATTCATAGTTGCCTTCCTTAAATAGATTCCTTCCAGACATATTGGATATGCGGCAATTAAGATGGAAGATAGTTATGATCCTACTAGTCTGCAAGGTTCTAGTTTGTTGATTTTAGAAGTATTTTTCAAACTTCCCCAACATACAAACTTCTGCAGACCACACATCTTAAAGTTGCCAAGTTTGAAAAACACTATTTTAGAACAACCAGAACAAATTTACAATAAAATGGTAAATCTCACCTTGGCAGTAGCATGAGGAGAAGACCCTTTCTCTAATAATAGTAGTGCCACTTTCTGATTGTCATAGTGAGCAGCAACATGGAGGGGAGTGAGACCATTCTGGAAAGGGCGGTTTATGTTAAGGCATTAAGTGGTGGTTAGCTTTGTTTATACTAACATTAATTAGAAAACAACAGTATAAATTAAATAAGCAATTGATCAGAAAAAAAACCCACAGCATGTTTAATTCAAAGTGAATTATTTCGTATTAGACATGTTATTTAAATCAATAACAAAATAATTTAAAAAATAGTATTACATCAATATTAGATAAAATAATACTGCTTTAAAAAAATAAGCCATTTCAAATTCATTAAATTTTCTGCAATAATATAATGTGTAGCAGAGCACAAAATAGTTTGGATTTAAAATGTTTCAAGCTTGAAATACCCTATTTTGATTCATACCAGATGTTTTGTCCTTATTGAAAGCTTTCTGACACTTTCCCAACTACCATAAAAGTATCCTCTGCTTAAATCAGACCTGTTTTGAGCTCAGAGCACTTAGTGTGGGACACTTAGCAAAAAAGACTTTTCCAGAGAGGTCAGAATATTATCAAAAGATGTCCTTCACTATGATTAGGACAGCAGTTTCCAACTCAAAGTATTTTATACAGCCTGATGTACTGCAATCCTAACCATATACTTTATTAACAAATTGCAATCTCAAATACTTCATAGCAAAAAGTAAAATAAAACACTTTCATTTTACCTATGGGTTTCTGGTCATCATTGAAATATTTTATTATTATTACTAACAAATATACTCATGGTACAATTACATGCAAGCGTATTTATAGAAAATAAAGAATTGTGGGATCCCCTAATCTCACTCGCTGTACAATAACGGCAAAAGCTAATCATTTGTCAGGGAAATGTTTCATTTCCAAGCAGTTGCATTGTTGCTGAAAGAATTACCAAGAAGTTGCAGGTGAGGTCAAACTGGGAAGCAGAAAGAATGTGAGGGGGGAATTGCTGCAAGGTTATTTAAATCTCTGCCAAATAAGTCCCCAAAGTGTTTATAGAGAAGAAGGTAGCCAAACTGGGAGGCTCAGAATGCTATATTGGGCAGGACAGCAAGCTCATGTTGAAGCATCAAGTGCCTTTTCTCGCCTATCTGAGCACGATAACCAACACGGAATGATTGTTTATGGAATTACATGTTAATCTGAAGAAAGCACATTTCTCCTCCCTTTTCAACTGAGTTAGAAAATTAAATGCGTATTATCTAATGAGGTAACAGAATACTGACATTGAGACTGGCACTAAGTGACACATTGCAAAGAACAGTCTATTGCTAAAGTATCGATTGTTCCATCTTTCCCTTTATAATACCTCTTTTGTTCTACCTTTCTTGTCCCACTGCATGTCATTAAAAATAATTGGCATGAACATGTAAGACTACACATACTAGATCTAGTTGATCTTATGAAGTATGTGTAGAAACATTGATATGTACTAATTATAATGTTCTGGCCTTTTTATGACATGCAAACAACCTAAACAATCTAAAAAGGAAGCCTTCATGTGATAATCCTATAAAAAAGTCAGTCATTGAGATCCATTGAAATTTGCCCTTTACAATAGGATATAAGCAGTATCTGTAGCAAATAATAGTGGGAAAGCTTCTGCAAAAATAGAATAGGCATAGTATTTGTGTAGCAATATAAATGATATTTTTATTTCAATATCAACTTTTGTCGGGGTTGTTACTTGGAACCCTGACATACTTGCTATATAATATTGAATGCAACATCAAAATTAGGATAATTAACACTTAGAACAAAATGTCTTGGTTATTTGTAATTTAAACTGGAATGCTAATTCTTACCTTCCCAGCTGAATCAGCAGATGCACGACGCTGCAAAAGGAGCTTTGCCACATCAAGGCTTCCATACTTTGCTGCCACATGTAGTGGTGTGAATCCCTTCTGCAAAATATAGAAGTAGAAAATCAGTGTGTGTGTGTGTATGTGTGTGTGTGTGTTTGTGTGTACATTGTTACTACAATGGAGCAATATAATTTCAATATCGTTGCTTCTAGTTACTCAAGCTAGCCACAACAATCTATTGATAAAATTCTAATGTGGTGCTACTTTGCTAATATTGGAACATTAGCAACCAAAACTTGAGAATTACCTTGGTAGCCAAAGAATGTGCTGCACCTGCCTCCAGTAGAACTGATGCTACATCAACTTGGCCTTCTCGGGCAGAAATGTGTAGTGGTGTATACCATTGGTTGTTGCAGCATCTGGATGTGCCATGTGTTGCAGAAGTAGCTGCACAATTTCTGTTTTGCCCAAGCGAGAAGCAATATGCAATGGTGTCTGTTCCTCCTACAACTCAAAACAGGAAAGGAGTTATCTATCTATCCATCCATCCATTCATCTTATCTAATCTTATCCATCCATCCATTCATCCATATATACATACATACATACATCTATCCATGTATCTTTGAGTTCTTCACACTATAGAAGATTGCTAGAAAAAAATAAAACCTGTTCATCATAGTACACTAGATTACTAGAATTATTCTAATTTTTTTAAAATGTGCATGACATACATAAATACATACCCTGGCTCGTGCATCAACCAAAGCACCATTCCTCAAGAGACAGCGCACCACTTCTACTTGTCCTGCACGAGCCGCCATGTGTAAAGCAGTTTCCCCACGCTGAAGAAGAATGAATGGGACAATTTGCTAGCCATCTGAATAAAACCTTTAAATTCATTTCATGTGAGTTAGTCTTGTGTATCACAAGTATCTATTTTCCACATAGTGTGAGTTAAAACTATTATTCTAATGACAGCATATAAAAATCCCAAGAGAGAAATCTAATGTCAATTTTCCTCTGACAGAACTTTTTCCTATATGCTGCCAGACTAATTGGAAGGAAAATGTGAGGATGCCATAGCAACAAGAATTACCCCTTCTGTTTCTGCTATTCCTAGGTAGCAGAAAATGCTAGAAAATTAGAGTTTTCTAAACAGAAAACAAGTAGTTGGACCTCCAATCCTTGGTTATAAAATCAAACATAGTTTATCTACATATGCCACATACTGACATCAATCTGACAACTATATTTAAAAGTGAAAAAATAGTAACTAACATAGATTGGAATTGGAATTGGGATTTATTGCACTTATATGCCACCCTTTTCCCCGGAGGGGACTCAGGGTGGCTCACAATCCAAGTCAGGGAAGGGGATACAGATAAGGGATAAAAGACAAACAAAACAATACCACAATACACACTTTAAAAGATGTCATTGTTAATGTTTATGCTTGAATATAAGGCTGGGAAATTTATTTATATTTATTTACTGAACATAAATCTATTGTGTAAGTATTGTACAAGATTTAGATTTTAGTCTATACTCAATCTCAGATAGCTTGGGATACTTTTTATCATTGGAAATTTACTAGCTTTTGGAAACTTTGAGCATGCTCTATCATATACGGGCACCCCTGGCATAACTCTGCTATTATAGCAGTCAGACATAGGACTGAAGACATAGGAAGATTGAGGAGTAGATAGAACGAAAAGATCCTGAAATTATTTATTGCTTAGACATTGCTTTGAGATTTCGGAAATAAAAGTGTGTTTTAAAAGTATTTACAAGACAAGCAGATGACTGAAAAAGGACCATATTCCATTTTCATTGTATCCCAGAAAGAAGGCTAGTTAGAAAATGTTTACAAAATACTAATATCTAGCATAGCTTCTGGTAAGGGCACATCACACTCAGCTATTCTAGGATTATTAAAATCCAAGCCATACTCACAATGTTAGTGACATCTGGAGAAGCCGCATTTTGCAGTAGAAGGAGAACTATGTTCAAATGCCCCATAAATGCAGCCACATGAATTGGAGTCAGGCCCGACTGTGAAATAAAGCAATAGCAATTTTACTCCTCTGCAAAATGCCTTTAAATTCTTCCGGATTTATATATATATACAGTATATATGTATAAATAGGAGAGTGTGAAGAGAAAGAAGAGATGGCCATAAGAGATGGCTCTTTGTGAAATTCTCTACCTCTGTTATAGCTTGGATTGAAGCCCCATATTTCACCAGCAGTTCCATTACTTTAATGCGATTTTTCTTGCAAGCAATGTGCAGTGGAGTAAAACCATTCTGTGCAAAAAACAGTCATGTTAGTTAAAGCATGCACCTTTCATTGTCAAATCAGATAGGCTATCCCCTTTTTTAAAAAAGTCAGATTCTGGCATACTAAGAAAACAGGAATTCCAGAACTACTGGAACAGCTGCAGCAATGACTCCAAAAGAGAATTGTGAATGGACATTTTAAGCAGACAACATGTCTGATTGGCAGTTTAACGTGTGTGATATTCTTCACTCTTCTGCTATAATAGTAGCGACAGAGACCACAGTAGTGTAGCATTACCCACCATGTGTAAATAATATAAACTCTTAATCACTGACATCAATATAGGTCTGCACCTGCACTAAAGTAGCTTCCAGGCTGCTTAGAGTATGGAGGAAGGACATCAGAGTAAGAATGTTCTGTTTATATTGCCACCATTTTCTATGGCTCAACATAAGGCTGTCAATTAATAATGTTAACTGTAATGGAATGATTACGTCAGTAGTTAATTTGACCTTATCTTGTATAAAAGTATTTTTGTAAATCTATGCATTTTGAACCATTGTGGGACAATGTTGAAATGTTATCTTTTTTTTTTGCAAAGAAATAGAATATAGCAAGAGATCTCTAATTATTGAAGACCGTATGAGACTTGAATAATGGCATTTATGACAACCATAGGAAGTATCAGTCAATTTGTAATTTATTGGTTTTAACAAGAAACCAAAATAAGTATGATCTACTCTTACCAGCCTCTCTACTCCCAGGAAGCTTTCTAAAGGTTCAGAATTGCTCTTGACATTCTGAGTGGGATAGGAGGAAGCTCAACTGAGGGGCAGCATTTGTTCCAAATTGGACAGAACTCTAGCCTACCAACACCCTTTTCTGTAGAAAGCCAGGGCTGACTATATGACATTATTCCATAAGAATCATGTGTCACAGAAAAGCCTCTTCGAAAACTCAAAGGATAAGGCAAGTAGAAAACTCAACATCCATGAACTTCTCTGCCAGCCTATATTTTTTAAAAACAGACCATTTGAATCAACACTATGTACAGGAAATACAAGTTTTGTAATGGGGTTTGAATTTACTATTATTGACACAACATCCTTTTTTGGTATTTTAAATGGTCCTTTTGCAGAGTGATATGCTGGGATAGAAATCATGTGAAATTAAGTTAATCCCTATGATATTGTAGTTTTTTATTATCAAGTGGAAAATCGTGGATTCTCTCCTAACTTGGAGGATGCACACTAGAGTGAAAGCAATAATCCCCTTTCTTCAATTTTTAAAAATGCTATTTGTTTCAGTATTGCCAATTACTTATTGCCTGAATTTTTAAATATTTTTAATAATGTAGGTGTTTCTAATTCTAGTTAGAACAAAGCACCACATGCCCATCTTTCCCATTCCCAAGATGCTCCTGAAATGACATTGTTTACAATTTAGAGCCATTTGGGAGTAAGAAAAAATAGTCACAGACTGATTTCTTTTAGCTCACATACTTGGCATATGGATGGCACAAATTAAATCTTAAGTCTTTTTTTAAGTTGTTGGAATGCTTGGCAATCTCTAAGCTATAAGAATAAATGGAAAAGAAAGGAAATGTTCACTTTCTTGTCTCAGTTCTAATACAGTCCATTTCAGGTCATTCCTAAATTGTATCCATGATACCCAAAAGCACATTCTATAGAACACAATCACAATATATTACATTCCAGAACTGCATTGACTAAGCTAAAAAACAGTGTGATTTGTGTCCTACAAAAAATGCACTATTTCAATAACACAGGCAAGTCATGGAAAAACAAATACACTGTATCTGAATTCATGGGGAGACCTATACAATGTCCAAAATAGAAATATATAGAAGTATGGGCATTCATAGGAAAGGATGGGTGTGTTTTGACATTACAACACAAACTCTATTCCTTATACACTTGTATGTGATACTGTATTGATAATATGAAGAAGCAAAACATACATATGTCATATGCATGTTATACTGCACATTTCATGATTAGGTCATTATCATGGTTAAGTAAGGGCACTTATGCACAGAAGGCAGGAATACATTATTTCTTTTATCAAGAACAAAAAAACAGACTTGGGCAGCTTAAAAGTTAACAAATGTACTATGTTAATAGCTTTCATGGACTGTAGTTCATTTCAGCTATCGATGCTCTTATTCTAAAAGAAAATACTATTTAAGGAGCTTAAAAACAGTAAAAAAAATCTTGTTTTCTCAAGTTTCCATTTTCTTTTTGGTTCAGTGGCTGAAAGGCAATCTCATCCTTTACCCCTGTCCACTGACACTTAAGCCACTTATGTTGACGTTAAGCTCTGGTCTATTGTATGGTATCTTGTTTAATCCCTAATAATTTGAAAAGTTAATTCTGCCTAAGGTTTTAGGTTTAGGTTTTATTGGGATTTATATGCCGCCCTTTTCCCTGAGGGGACTCAGGGCGGCTTACAACCACAGGGGAGGGGAAGTGCAAGGTCAAAACAAACACTTTGTGAACAAAAGAAAAATAATAAAACACCAACTTTCATTCAGCAATCAAACACTCGGGCGGGTAATTGGAAGCCTATCCCCAGGCCTGCTGGGAGAGCCAGATCTTGAGGGCTGCGCGGAAGGTCTGGATCGTGGTGAGGGTGCGGATCTCCATGGGGAGCTCGTTCCATAGGGTCGGGGCAGCAACAGAAAAGGCTCTCCTCCGTGTGGTCGCCAGTCGACATTGACTGGCAGATGGAATTCGGAGGAGGCCCAGTCTGTGCGACTCTGATTGGTCGATTTAGGGAGGTAATCGGCAGAAGGCGGTCTCTCAAGTACCCAGATCCACTACCATGGAGTGCTTTAAGATGGTCATCATTATCCTGAAGCGCACCCGGAGACCAACAGGCAGCCAGTGCAGCTCGCGGAGGACAGGTGTAACGTGGGCGAACCGAGATGCGCCCACTATCACTCGCGCGGCTGCATTTTGGACTAGCTGTAGTCGCCGGATGCACTTCAGGGGCAACCCCATGTAGAGCCCATTGCAGTATTCCAGTCTAGAGATCACAAGGGCTCGAGTGACTGTTGTGAGGGCCCCCCGATCTAGGTAGGGCCGCAACTGGCGGACCAGGCGAACCTGGGCAAATGCCCCCCTGGTCACAGCTGACAGCTGATGGTCAAAAGTCAGCTGTGGATCCAGGAGGACTCCTAAGTTGCGGACCCTATCTGAGGGGTATAAAATTGACCCCCCAGCCTAAGCGTTGGTGTATTAGCCAAATTATTGGGGGGGAAACACAACAGCCACTCGGTCTTATCCGGGTTGAGCACCAGTTTTGTTAGCACTCATCCAGTTCTTAACGGCCTCCAGACCCCGGTTCATCACGTCCACCGCTTCATTGAGTTGGCACGGGGCGGACAGATACAATTGCGTATCGTCCGCATATTGATGGTATTTTATCCCGTGCCTCCGAATGATCTCGCCCAGCGGTTTCATGTATATGTTAAATAGTAGGGGGGATAGGACCGAACCCTGAGGTACTCCACATGTTAGGGGCCTCAGGGACGATCTCTGCCCCCCTACTAACACCGACTGCGACCTGTCCGAGAGGTAGGAGGAGAACCACCGCAAAACAGTGCCTCCCACTCCCACCTCCCGCAGTCGTCGCAGAAGGATACCATGGTCGATGGTATCGAAAGCCGCTGAGAGGTCAAGGAGAACCAGGATGGACGCATAGCCTCCATCTCTGGCCCTCCAGAGATCATCGGTCAATGCGACCAAAGCGGTTTCTGTGCTGTAACCAGGTCTGAAGCCGGACTGGAAGGGGTCAAGATAACTAGCTTCCTCCAAGGCCCGTCGAAGCTGAAAGGCCACCACCTTCTCAACAACCTTCCCAATAAAGGGAAGGTTGGAGACAGGACGAAGTTGTTTAAGATGGCTGGATCTAACGATGGTTTCTTTAGGAGGGGTCTCACCACCGCCGTTTTGAGCGCGGCGGGGAAGTGCCCCTCCCGAAGGGAGGCAGTGACAACCGCCTGGATCCAGCCATGTGTCACCTCCCTGCTGTTGGCCACCAGCCAGGAGGGACATGGGTCCAGAATACAAGTGGAGGCACTTACAGCTCGGATGGCCTTGTCCACATCCCCAGAGGCAACTTCCTGGAACTCAACCCAGAACTGATGTGGCAAATGATCCTCCTGTGTCTCAGCTGGATCTACTGCGGTGGAGTCCAAGTCCGATCGAAACCGAGCTACTTTGTCCGCCAAGAATTGAGCATAATCCTCAGCCCTACCCTAAAAGTATTACACAGTGTATTTCCAATCAAGAAGTGTTTAAGGTTAAAAAATGAATCATACATTGTGTATGAATGAATCCATATGTCATAAAAAGTAAAAGTTTCCTTTAGGTGGAAGTAGATTTTGGTTACTTGGTTATTACATGGATATATCCATGTGTTTTCCTTAGCAACAGATTAGCTGGATATTTCCTTGCCTTCCCATCTGATTTAACAAAGTTTAAGCACGTCTAAAGATTCATGGAAGACTTATACATTATACATTTCACGATGCTGTGAAATCAGTAGACATGTACAACCAATTACATAGAGGCATATTAGTTAAGAAGGTCAAGTTTCCTAGATATATCAAGATAAACTACTTATTCTTCATAATTGGTGGGTGTGGGCAATACTACACTGACTTGCAGGGCAATCTCTAGAAGAGGGGTGTCAAACTCACATCATCACAGCAGCATCACATGACATATTGGGACTTTTCTCCCCTTCGCTAAACCAGGCATGGCATGGCCAGCATGTCACACATCCAGCCCATGGGCCAGGAGCTTAACAGCCCTGCTCTAGAAGTGAATTTCCATAGCACTGCATGAATAGCCTTGGAGTAAAACGTGTTTTGGTTATCTTGTGGGATATTGGCCAAAATCTGCTTAATCAGGAATATCTTTATCATTAGGTAGGAATGATGCAGGTAACACTGATATAACTTAAAGTGGTGATCTGGTCAATATCTCCTTCCTTTTGCTAAAAAAAAATCTTGATACATTACTGAATAACTGATATATATATATATACATATATATATATACATACATACATATATATATATATATGTGTGTGTGTGTGTGTGTGTGTGTACACATACGTACGTACGTACATACATACATACATACATACATACATACATACATACATACATACATACACACTGTGTATACTGTGAAATTACAAGAAGGGGAAAGGTATGGCACCCATCCTCTGGAATATTAATCCCCGATATGACACTTGCCTTAACCCTACTAGCATTTTGCAACATATTAAAAACTTGGCTCTGCCATCTAGGCTGCAGCCATGACAGTATGGTTCATCGCTGATTTAAACATTGGCTATTATTGATGTTCTAAGTGGCTATTTTTATACTACTGATTCATTTTTACATTTTGTCTCTTTTTAGTTTGTTTAATTGTTCCATATATATGAGACGGGTGGCCATGTAAGATGATAGATCTAAATGAATGAATGTGGTCCAATTTTGTAAAGTTGATAGATGAATGCACACAAGAAAAGGAGAGGACTTGAAATGGAATGGGTTCAAATAGAGCAGTTGGGAGAACTCCTGTTCTGAAACAGATGAGTAAACTCTAGTATTCATATTCTGAATAGAAAAAGGCTATAGGGGAAAAGCTATGAACTCAAGTAATAAAATATACGTATCTATTAAATCAGAATTATTAAGCAAATAAATATTGCTGACCATCTACCAAAGATACTGTATATTAGCTCAAACTTCCCCAAGTGATGGGAGAAAACGTTGGGACTACAACACTCAGGTTTTGCAAGCAGCATAAATATAGTGGCTAGAAACTACCATAAAGGACTTCCAAACCAACACAACTTCTTATCACCCATGAAGAAGGCTGCATTATGCTGATGTCATTCACTATAACACACTGCTTATGGTGAAGAATATAATATAATCTTAATGTAGACTGTGATGAAACACTTAATGTTTCAAAATGTCTCTGACTGTAATTCTGTGCTCCCCTTTCTCGTGTACGCTGACCATTCTGTTTGCCTCACATTCTTATCACATGCCACAATATCCATTAGATATCTTTTAATGTTCAATTGCTTTATTAACTACATGGATTTGGGACAGAGTTTTAGAGTGTCCTACTTAAAAGGTCAACAAGTCTCCCCTGTTTCTTTATATAGTCACTGAACTGAATGTGTGGAGTCAGTATCTCAGTTCCCTTTATGCTCCACCAGAAATCCATGAAAAGTTTACCAAAGCACGGGCATTTGGATTTGCTCTCTTATCCAGCAGAAGCTTGGTGACACGATAGTGACCACAGTGTGCAGCAACATGGAGGGAAGTCAGATAATCCAGTGTAACATCATCAACAGGAGCTTTGTGCTGCAGTAGGTGTTTGACACACTCCACATGGTCACCCTGAGCAGCCATATGAAGTGGAGACAGTCCATTCTGAAACAAACAAGGCAAAACATTACGCAGTGAAAACTTGTAAATGCATGCGCATGTACCCACAACAAAATTAAATTTAAGTCTTGAAAAACAGATTAAGTCTTGAACAGATTCATCCATCAAGTTACAATAATGCATTGCCCAGTTATATTTCAAAGTTGGTTTTCAAGATATACAACTTATGATTTTGCTTATTCACTTGGAAAACCTCACTCTGTTTTGGAAACTAAATGGATATTCCTGCATTTGTTCTTTGTGTCAAATCCATTGTTTATTGTAGTATATTAATACTGCTTTCCCTAAATGTACATCTGATTTTTTGATCTCTTAATTTTCTCTGCACATACTCTGCTTGTAGAAGTTTATGAATGCATTTTTACATAAAAAGCAATGGAAACAGTGCAGAAATAGAAGTGAATGAGAAAATAAATAACCACATGACACATATGAGAGCAAAGATGTATGAATTTTAAATATTTGATTACACCCTTATCAATTCCTCTACTAGTTATTATTTATTTACTGCTATGGGTTTTCAATAGCAAAGAAACTCCCTTAAAATACTAGTCTGAACTATAAACACACCTTGGTCCTGGCAAGCAGAGGGGCACCTCGTTCCAGGAGAAGCTCTACAACTTGGTCATGTCCACTTCGTGCAGCACAATGCAGTGGAGTCAGCCCATCCTTTGAAACAACAAAACAGAAACCATGTTCTTTTATCTTGGAGCCAAAGAATCATTTGACTGTACTGCTAATACAAATCTTGCAGCAAAATTCGATCTTTAGTGGCAATGATGAAGTATTTTCTTTAGGTTCCCTCCAATAGGGAACTCTCAGAAATGATTCATCATCAGTCAGGGAGCAACAGCACTGGAATTAATAAGTTTATGCAGCTCAGGAAATTGGCATTAAATTACAAGTATTTCTATATATTACATCTAGTAATAGTTCTCACTCATGCGTGGAATTGCTGCTAGGAGAGGTAGTTCTGTTAGGAAAGATATTATATATATATTTCTATATGCCAACTATAATTTATTAGCAATGAAAAGAATAATAAGAACCATTAAGAACATGTCTCCTTCAGAAATACTCAATCTGTCTACGTAATAGAAAATTATAAAAAATATTTTTAAAATATGTAATTATTTCTGAAGTGTGGGTGGATCAGTTTGGGACATATGCATTCCAAATTAGGATGCTTGAGGGCCTGAGTTCCATGCAAGCAAAGGAAAAGAGGCTCAGAAGACAATGTGCTTCTGTCTGTGCTCCATTCCAGTGGAATAGCTAGAACTTCCCTGGCAGTTTTTGGCAAGAAAAAACAGATCTGATTTTCAGAAATGTTAATATATAATTTAAATTAAACTGGACTTTCTTGTTTTTCTTTGAAGACATTTTGCATCTCATCCCAGAAACTTTGAAAACAAGGAAGTCCAGTTGCCTCTTGAAAAAGCACCTTGGGCCAACCATGACCTGGATGACTGGGAATCTCCATAGACAATTTAAATTAATGTTTATGTGGCTGGATTCTGGTCAGCTGAGATAGTTGTTTATTGTTATTTTATTATGCATAGTATACTGTACAAGTAGTCCTTGACTTACAACAATTCATTGGCAAATATTCGAAGTTACAGTGGCATCAAAAAAAGTAACTTGCAACCAACACTTATGATCATCAAGCATCTGCATGTTCGCATGATCGAAATTCAGCCACTTGGTAATCATCATGTATTTAAACAGCTGCAGCATCCTGAAGTCATGTGATTGCATTTTTGAGCTTCCCATTTGGCTGGCGACAAGCAAAGAAAATGGGGTAAGCCAGATTTGCTTAATGCCTGCATAATTTATTTAACTATGGCAAAAGGGCATAAAATTGGGCCAGCCTCATCGAAAAACTACCTTGCTTAGCAATGGAAATTCTGGTCCCAATATTGGTTGCAAATCAAAGAATATCTGTAACTTATTCTTGGTTTATGGTTAAACTGTAAATTTCCAGGAGACCATGTAAAGTCAGCAGTATATAATAACGCAGAGAGACATTTTGTTCCATGGTAACAAAAATTGTGGAAAGGAACAATAAAAAAGGATAATACGAATGTCAAAAGAGAGGCCCAGACTCTTAAGACTGAGATGGCATCGAAATGGTGCTAAATAAAAAAAAAAACATAAAGTAGGAAAAAAGATGCCAGCCAAGGAAGAGTAAAGGGCATGTAAGCATTGTTGGATAAACTTGCTATCAGAACACAAGTCTTGCATTATTTTCTTTTCTTTCTTTCTTTCTTGTAAACAAGATCATGTCTCAAATCACATGAAAGGCTTTCTAGCATGAAACGTGCTAATTATCAAAAGGCAAGCCCAGTAAATTTTTTACTGATTCTGGATAACCTAGAACCAGTGATGGAAAACAGAAAAAACAATAAAGCCTTAAAATTAACCAACCACTACACTGTTAAATAAATGGGGGGAGGGGGGAAACACATACAAATTGTACTTTATGTTATCTTTGTGGACACTGCAACAAAATGATGATCTACAGGTGAAACTCAAAAAATTAGAATATCGTGCAAAAGTTCATTTATTTCAGTAATGCAACTTAAAAGGTGAAACTAATATATGAGATAGACACATTACATGCAAAGCAAGATAGTTCAAGCTGTGATTTGTCATAATTGTGATAATTATGGCTTACAGCTCATGAAAACCCCAAATCCACAATCTCAGAAAATTAGAATATCGTGAAAAGGTGCAATATTCTAGGTTCAAAGTGTCCCACTCTAATCAGCTAATTAAGCCATAACACCTGCAAAGGGTTCCTGGGCCTTTAAATGGTCTCTCAGTCTGGTTCAGTAGGAATCACAATCATGGGAAAGACTGCTGACCTGACAGTTGTGCAGAAAACCATCATTAACGCCCTCCATGAAGAGGGAAAGCCTCAAAAGGTAATTGCAAAAGAAGTTGGATGTTCCCAAAGTGCTGTATCAAAGCACATAAATAGAAAGTTATGTGGAAGGGGAAAGTGTGGAAGAAAAAAGGTGCACAAGCAGCAGGGATGACCGCAGCCTGGAGAGGATTGTCAGGAAAGGGCCATTCAAAAGTGTTGGGGGCTTTCACAAGGAGTGGACTGAGGCTGGAGTCAGTGCATCAAGAGCCACCACTCACAGATGGATCCTGGACATGGGCTTCAAATGTCATGTTCCTCTTGTCAAGCCGGTCTTGAACAACAAACAACAACAGAAGGGTCTTACCTGGGCTAAAGAAAAACAGACCTGGTCTGTTGCTAAGTGGTCCAAAGTCCTCTTTTCTGATGAGAGCAACTTTTGCATCTCATTTGGAAACCAAGGACCAAAGTATGGAGGAAGAATGGAGAGGCACACACTGCAAGATGCTTAAAGTCCACAGTCTGTGTTGATTTGGAGAGTGATGTCATCTGCTGGTGTTGGTCCACTATGCTTCAGTAAGTCCAGGGTCAACACAGCCGTCTACCAGGAGGTTTTGGAGCACTTCATGCTTCCTTCCACAGACGAGCTTTATGGGGATGCTGACTTCATTTTCCAGCAGGACTTGGCACGTGCCCACACTGCCAAATGTACCAAAAACCTGGTTCAATGACCATGGGATTACTTGATTGGCCAGCAAACTCACCTGACCTGAACCACATAGAGAATCTATGGGGCATTCCCAAGAGAAAGATGAGAGACATGAGACCGAACAATGCAGAAGAGCTGAAGGCCGCTATTGAAGCATCCTGATCTTCTATAACACCTCAGCAGTGCCACAGGCGGATAGCTTCCATGCCACACCGCATTGAGGCAGTAATTGCTGAAAAAGGGGGCCAAACCAAGTACTGAGTACATATGCATGCTTATACTTTTCAGAGGACCGATATTGTTCTATGTACAATGCTTGTTTTATTGATTGCATGTAATATTCTAATTTTCTGAGATTGTGGATTTGGGGTTTCATGAGCTGTAAGCCATAATCATCACAATTATGAAAAACCATGGCTTGAATTATCTTGCTTTGCATGTAATGAGTCTATCTCTTATATTAGTTTCACCTTTTAAGTTGCATTACTGAAATAAATGAACTTTTTCACTATATTCTAATTTTTTGAGTTTCACCAGTATATAGGTCAACATTCAGCCAGTTCAGCACATTGAGCTCTCTAGGTTATAATTTATTTACTCTTTTAAGAGCCAAAAGGAAATACACACATACATACATAAATATATGCATGCCTGTATGTATATGTACACAATGTATGTATGCATGCATGTATGTATATGTGTATGTACATAAAACTGAAACTGCTTACTATTAAAACAATATATAATACTTGTTTCTTTTTCCTTTTTTCTGTTGTACTTTTTATCACCTTTTTAAAGTATTCCTTTTTTTCCTTTTATAATATACTGTATGTATTTTTATCATGATTATCTCTGTGTTTTGTTCCTTTTTATTTTCCTGTTATTTAAAAGCAACAAATAAATAAATAAGACCTGAAAGTTATAACTGTAACTAACTTAAACTCTATTAATATTAATGTCACTTTATTACCAATAGCTGTGTATAATGTTTCTATGTACAGTACTTAAGTGGATGGTACTCTTAAATGTTGCTAAAATTTCACACCACAGAAATAAAGCAAGTCATAATATTTGAAAATAGGTATCAGTTTCTAAATCCCAGAAATGCACTGAAGCATTGGATGACATGATAATAGTTTGATAAACCACTTTTAGCATCAATGGGTAGGCGGTGCTCCTCATGGAAGGCCACACAGTTGTACAGAGAATTTTCTATTTCTAAATGGACCTCAACTGTTCCACATTACCTCTGCCCAAATGCTACATAAATAAACTGTTTTTTTTTAATAACACTGTTCAAAGAGTGACTAAAATAGAAGAACACCCCCCCAGCAAAATTTAGCTAGCGTACTTTTCTGTTCTTTTGTTTGTGTCCCTAATGCTGAAGGAAGAAGATGAAAGGAAAACCACAGTGGCTGTAAGCCTCTTCAATATATTCAGTTGCATTCTCATTCATTTTCTCACCAGCTGGAAATCTGAAGGGGAACATGCATGTATTTGTCTGAATGGAGGTACAATCCCCCATATGTTCCAGAGCCCTACTTTTCTATAGTCATAAACTATACAAATGGATCTGTTTACATTCAAGCCATAGGCAGCAAATGTCTTTTTTGACCCCTAGCACAATTCATAGAAAACGGAAAATGTCCCTTTAATCAGATCTCAGCCTAGAAAAAGTTGAATGCTTTGCTGTGATACATTCACCAGACACAAACTCCAAAAGGCCAGGAGAAATCAATAGACACCATTATCACCATAGGATAACTGATAATATTCATACAAAGGGCAATCTAGAAAACCTTCTACCAAAAATAGAGTACCTGGGGTCATCTCTTAATCCAGGAGTGTCAAACTCGATTTCATTGAGGACCGCATCAGGATTTTGTTTGATCTCGGAGAGCTGGGTAGGCATGTACAGGGTGGGCATGCCCAGCTTTACCTCACTTGTGTCGGGGGTACCTGTTGCGGCTTGAGAGCTCTGCCAGTGAAATGGGCTCCTAATTTCCATTTTCGGCTGGGATGCCTCCTGCAATCCTCTGCCAGTGAAAATGGAGCTCAGGAGGGAAGCCCAAATAAGCTCCGTTTTTGCCGGCAGATGCACCACAGACCAGTCCTTCGTTGTTTCCAGGGTGGCCCTGCAGGCCAGATATAAGCACCCCATGGCCCTGATCTGGCCCGTGGGCCTTGAGTTTGACACCCCTGTCTTAATCCATGGACAATCTGGAATTGTGTTCTGCAACGACGTGAAACACAGTGCCAACATCTTAGCTTCTCAACCAACAGAAGTAGTCTCTGCTAGGAGCCCAGACAATTTGATGGCCTAGCCTCCATTATGTCTCCAACCAGTAAGCAAAGGCTACACAGTATTGTAATAAATCCCATTAAGGAAGATAAACTTTGCGTGTAACAGACAAACTTTTAATATGGTTAGTAATTATCAAATGTTTATCAGAAAATAGATTTTTATACTAAGAAGCAGAAAAGATAAACAAAAGTGAAAAAAACCATTACTTGTATGACTTTTTGTATATATATAGAAACGTTTTTTCCACTGTGTTCCTTGACTTTTATTAGTAGAGATTGGAGATCCTCGTGTTTTCAGATAACAGTGTAGTGTCATCAGCAGAGTGTGGGTTACTGACACTTCTTCAAAACCACACTCATATTCTTCTAGTACGGCTTCCCTTAATATATATTCCTCATATAGGTCAAATAAATAAAGGGAAAATAAACCATCTTGCCTTATTCCTTTGCCAATCTGGAACCAGTCTGTTTCACCCATTTTCTATCTATATCATGGCTTCCTGACCTGACTTGTGTATATAGGTTTGAATGAGGACATTGAGATTTCCACTTTTCTAAGCCCATTTCAGAACGTAACATGATTGACACAATCAAAGGCTTCTCCATAGTCAATGAAGAAGCATATACTGACTTATTTTTGGTATTCTTCAGCTTTCTCAATTATTCAACATGCATCAACAATAACATCATGTGTTTCTTAGCCCTTTTAAACATCACCTTCCATGTAGAGTTTGCTGTTCAATATTTTATACATTCTGTTAAGTCTCCTTTCTCTGTTACTGATATGCAGATTGACATCTTCCAACCTACTGGCCATCATTCTCCAGATTTGCTGGCACAGTTTGGTTAGAACCCTTATTCTTCTATTGCTTGTCATAGTTGTATAACTATTTTGTCAATTCCTGTAGCCCTATAACTTGGTAATTATCAGAATAGTGATATAACTTCAACTTTGGTACCAAAGATCATGGTCTCAAAAGGTCTACTTTGATGAAAAATGTTTGTGCTGAACAGTGTTAATGAAGCTTTATCTCGCAGCTGACTTAAATAAATATAAGTGCTTCAGCACAATATTCTAACCTTTCTGGCTTGGTGGACTGGCAGGGCGGGGGGGGGGGGTGTAGGATGGATGGTTCTGTGCCAGCATCTGCCACTTACACAAATGGAACTTTGTGGGTAAGCACCACTATTCATGTAAGTGGATATGTGTACATGCATGAATACCCACCGCTTGCACAGCCCAGTTCTGAATGGGCCACAGCCCCGTAGGGGGACCCCTGGTTCAGCAGGACTGATTTAACAGGCAACCTAGCAGTGTAAGCTTCACTTTTATATGCTGGTCTCACCTTGCATGGAAGCTTGAAAGCATGTCAATTTCTCTCTACCTCTAAAATTGTAAAATCTTAAAAACATGCCAATTTTTCTCTATTACAGTGGGACCTTGGGTCACGAATGGCTCAGACCATGACCAAATCAGGTGCTGACCAAAAAATCCACTAAATGTTTCACTCAGGTCACAGAGACATCCTCGGGTGCCGAATAAATACAGCCGCAGCTATTTTCTCTGCCGCAACGATTTCCCTTTCCATGCTTTTTTTTTTGCGCATGCATGCGCAGTCAGTCTTGCCTCTGGTCACGACCAAATCGGGTGCCAACAAAGTCCTGGAACGGATTACGGTCAGCACCCATGGTCCCACTGTATATCTTAAACAAAAAAAATCAAAGGTTATTTTTGATTTCTTGCTCACCTTTTCCTTTTCCCCTGACTGAATCATCTTTTCTCCTCCTTTAATTATTCATGTTCCTTTTCCCCTCCTGAGCCAAGTCCCTATTCATTCACAATTCATTAGGTTTTAACTTAATGATAGAATATTGATATTGTCTTGTGTTTATGGTTTGGTTTTAGCAACCTGGTATCTTCCTGTCACAAAATAAAAACAATTCCTTGTTTTCTAAGTTTTGGCTGTTGGGGTGAGGGAGGTTGCGTAGTGACATGGCAAAATTGATTGTCCCACACACATACTTTTTGGGCACAGCTGACTTAATTAAGTTACACTGGATTTCAGGGGCTCATAGCAACAATGATTAAAACAGATATGAGACTCTTTCTTTCTTGTTTTTCCTGTAGTTATTAATACAATCCATTTTGGCAATATGTATTCTATTTTTCTACTCGACAATCATATCTTTACCTGTAAGGCTTTTATATTATAAATTATGCAAATCATCATTATTCATTTACATATGACCATGACAAAGTAGACAAAGCAAGGAACAAAAATGATACAAGCTGAATCAAAGTTGGACACAAGGATATTGCACAGTCACATGACGCCGACAAATGAAACCCAAAGTCTGGAATCTCCCACACTGAAAATGTCTTGAAAATAGGCAAATTATATACAAATTGGATGCCAATGCTTTCAGATGTAAATATCTCTGTGCTGGCAGTTCAGGACAACACTCTCATCTGATGTGGGTGATAAATTAAACAATAAAATCATTTAAAATCTTTTTCAGAAGCGTAATCTTACAGAAATCATAGAATCTGCGATTATATTTTCATCAAGTATTGGTTCCTGTTTGGTAGAAAGAATAAAATAGACCATGGAACGTTAGATTTGTTGGAATGCTTCTATCTGTAATCATATCCCAGAATCTTGAATTAGAAAGGCCATTGATAGTTACTATATCAGCTCCCTAAATAAATCTTTCATCTTCATTATAGGAGTTGATGTTCCCTTGGTTTTCTTTTCCAGTCTCTTCAACAGCTGTTTAGCTCGGTAGCAGAAGTTAATCAGATTTTTCTGCAGAAAGCTCCTCTTGAGCTTACTGTCCCCGTAACTTTATTAAGGCACCTTCACTGTCAGCTTATTAGGGAAATTTTAAAGACCTGATCATTTTCTCGAGGCTTATCTTTAGTGGGTTCTATCAACCTGTTCTAGAATTTAAACATAACTGAGTTTAAAGTAAACCCATAATTTTAGCAGAATTAATTATTAAATCAAAACATTTATATAACCACCTGTTGTGGCCCAGCAGGAGCCGTTGGAGCTGCTACCAGACTCCCACAGCGAGGGGTCCTATGAGTTGGCCCTGGAGGATGTGGAGGACCCTGGACAGGGTTCCAACTCGGAGCAGGGCGCAGAGAGACTGGTTGGCCACCAGTTGGCGCCTGAGCCTTGGACCAGTGTGGAGACAAGGGAGAGTGATCCAGAAACCAGCAGTGAGTTGTTCCTGGATGCACGCCATCAAAGAGCTACTCGGCATCAGGAACAATTACACAATTACAGGAGGTAATTGCGCTCAGCTAGTGGTCATTAGGCTCCTCTTCAGACTATAAAAGCTACTTGTGCACATGTCCCTCTTTTAGAAGTCAACGCAGGATTGAATGTCGGAGGACATTACTGTAGGATTGAATGTCGGAGGACATTACTGTGAGCTTGGCAGGCTGGATTGCTGCCAAGCCTTATCTGTGTTTATTGCTGCCTGAGTTTGTCTGAGTTGCTGCCAAGGTCCTTATCTGTTTGTTATGCTTGGCTTTCAGCCACCGAGGTTTTGGTCTTGCTATTAAAATACATTCCAGTTAAGCTTGTCTCAGCATTCGTTACTGGATGGAGGAGAGGGTCAGAACAGCCACCCATCTTAAAACAATTCTGCAATCAATAAAATCATTTAAAGCCAACAACAAACTAAAAACAAACAGGAAAAAATCAAGATCTTGTCATCAAGCCATACCTTCCTAGTGCATCCATATTCTAATCCTACCCAGCCCTCACTTTATCCCAAAGCCTGGGGAAAGAGCCAAGTTTTAAGTACTCTAGGCAAAGACAGAAGGATGAAGCCCATTGGATATTAGCAGGGGAAATATTTCATAAAGCAGGGACTAAAATGGAAAAGACATACTGCCAAGGTCTCATAAGTTGGCAATGTTTAAGGGAAAGGAACTGGAGTGTCCCTATCTAATTCACTCTGGTGGTCCAGAAAGATAGCCTCAGAGAGAGTGACAGTCCTTCAGATTGCTTGGTCCCACACAATGTGGGACTTTAAAAATAGTACCTAGCACCTTGAATTGCATCCAGAAGAAAACAGGGAGCTGGTGCAGGTTTTGACGGGGTGCAATGTACCACTGCATGCACCATTGCATTCTGGACCAGTTTCAACTTTTAAGGGGAGTCTCATGGACAGCACTTTGCAGTAATCCAAATGGATTGAAGTTTAATCCAAAGTTTTCCTTTATAAACTGAAAGCAAGGCTCTGTGCACTTTGAAAATTAAAGCATTAAAAAAAAAACCAGTAGCATCTTTTTCACACAGCAGCTTGAAAAAAAAAATCAGGCCATTTTAACGAAAAACAGAGAACTGAAACTTTTGTACAAGTACTGGAACACTTTTTCAGAATGGTTTTCTGATAAGAACAAATGCTACACTTGATCTTAACCAAAAGGCCCAAATTCATTTTCAAAGTACATACAGCCAAAACAGAAAGAGTATCTTCCATGAATAAAATAACACTGCATGGATTTCCTTCTGCTGATAAAGACAAAAAAAAATCTTCTAAAAGAATGTGATTAAAGTTCTAGCCTCTTACCAAGCAAAAATGTTAAATGCATGAGAACATACATTCAGGGAATAAAACACTCACCCTGGTTTTGGCATCGATCTGCCCTCCACGATCCAACAAGAGCTTCACCATGTTAGTGTTCCCCCTTTGGAAGCCACATGCAGTGGGGTGATTCCATTCTACACCATGAAAAGAACAAACAAAAGCATGATGGGGTTGGAGAGGTTCAATGGGAATGGTTTGCATTTTGACACAAAACAGTACAGAATATAAACACGGATGTATCACAGAGTACACTCAACATTTACAAACAATTATATCTGATTCATAAAGGCTACCAATCAAAGCCTGACTCTAGGTATATAGTTTGTATCATTGCTTTTCTAAGCAATGTAGCAGAAGTGATTGCCACTGCCTGCTTGGTGGTTAGAAAAAAATGTTGGATCCAAGCATTCTGAATGAAGGTTTATAAAAGAATGTGTTTTGATGATCAGAGTTCTAATCCCTAGATCTGGGATTTCCTTATACCTTCCCATCAAGTCCAACCAGGGCCAAACCTTTTTAGCTTTTTTGCAAGATCAATTGAGGTCATTCAACATCCTCCTCCTCATCCTTTATTACAGTGTACAACTAGAACAACATAATTTAAAATAAACCAAGCGTTATCTAAAAATATAAAATAGTGTTAAAACAATTTACTGTACAGTCTACTTCTTTCTGGATAAGCCATTTGTTATGAATAAGGCACACAACTTAACAATTAAGAAGGTATAGGGTTTCCTGCTAGAGCAGGAGGTTGGACTAATAGACCTCTAAGGTCCGCCCTCCCCATTCTGATATTCTGTTATTTTTTAAAATAAATAAAATTTGATCAGGATAGTTGGACAACCTTTTCCATTAGAGGGAAAAATCACTGAAGCATAGTTCCATATAGAGCCATGATGGCGAATTATGGCATGCGTGTCAGAGGTTGTACACAGAGCCCTCTCCATTGGCACGTGCACCATCTCCCCAAGTCAGATCTCCGTGGCATTTATTTTGTGAGCTTGTGTTTCCTTCCAAATGACGAAACAGAAGCTTCCCCAAGAAAAGATCTTACCTCTTGCTTGCTGCCGGTTTTGGGATGCACCGCCTCCCGCCAGTGAGTCTCTACTATGTGTATGTGCATGTCTGTGCATACGTGCATATGTTTGCAACCATGCACATTCACACACACACATACCTTTCAGTTTTGGCATACGTGCCCGTGCAGTTTGGCCACTCAGTGTCTAAAAAGTTCACCATCACTGATATAGCGTGTACAACTTTAAAAAACATAATCAAGGGTTTGTTAGATGTCTAAGTGTTACAGAGTTTCCTTTATTTCTGCCATCCATGATTGCAGAAGGGAGCGCATTCAAACATACCCTGGAGGAATGGATGTAGGATAACTTAAGTAATAATGTGCAGGTTGTTAATGATGCCACCTGCTAGTATTTCACCTCTTTTTAAGTCCTTTGAGAGACATGTCTGTCTAGTTACCTCCCCATTTCCTCAGATCCAGTAGGATGGTTTATCCCATCCCCAAGGAGGTGACCCAGAAGAAAAGCATTTTCTCTTATTATGTGAAGCCCAAACCCTGTTTGGAAGGCCCTTAAAATATTATTTTGTCATCAAGGCTGAGATTCCAAGAACATGGAGTCCACTGAATGATATTGCTTGTAAGTTTGAAATACATTCTCCTGTGGTTCTTATTTTAGGATAGTTTTAACAGTTCTAATTGTATTTTAATTGTTGTTTTAATTGTTTGGGGTTTTTATTGTTGTTGTTATTTTAACCGTGTGTACCTCCCAGAACCACAAGCATTAGAAGGGGAGCTACATAAACTTAATAATAAAATAATGATGCTTTTTTGAGAACTAGAAAGGGATGATAATTGTGTCATTTAAGTGTATACTAATTAGATGTGTAAAGAAATAATAGCATTTAGCATTAAGGCTTAGAGTAACCTAGATTAAATGTAATAAAAGCAATGATATATGTCCACATGTTTCTATTGGTTCATGGAAGTAAAGTCATAATTATTACATGTGCTTTTAAATATTTGCTTTTACATACATTTTTAAATATATATTTGGGTATTGCAGTGCACTCCAATTTAACATTTTGAAAGATCAAAACATCAAAAGTTTTGCTGCAGACATACACAGACAATATGAAAGACAAAATGACCTTCATAGCTATATTTATATTCTATCAAATACCTACATACATAAACACAGTAGGGCAACAATGAAGCCAATTATCATAACAAATTTGCATTAAAATGTCTTAAAGAGGTCTGAAGATTTTGCTTCATTTCTTATTCATGAATAGTAGGTAAGGATTTGGCATGAGAAGGAAGGAAGGATAGAAGGAAAAAATATTAAAAATCACTTTAAATGTATGAAGAAAGCCAATACTACTAAGATGTAGAAATTAAGTAGGGAAAAAACATTTGAGCTGAGCCCATGCAACCATCAGACAGTTAATAATAGCTGCTCTGTGAGGGAGTTATAAGTAGTGTCTAAATATGACAAATAAATAAAATTGTTAGATGGTGAGTTATAAGATGTTCAAAATTAACAGCACAATCCTGTGTTTACTGTATCTGCTCCAAAATTAATCCTACTAAATCAAATAAAATGTATGTGTAAGAACTATTAGGATGAAGGTGACTTCCAGCTGAAAAGCTGTATTGTTCTTGTTTTTAAAAAAGGTTTATTTGCACGATTTCAAGAATTAGACAGAAAAGAGCACACATTTGTAGCTTTATATAAATACTTATTCAGCTTGTTTAAAATATTTCTAAATTTATTTGAGGGTGTTATTCTTTAAAGGCCAATATCTATTTTAAAAAAAACAATGCAAACCGGTTTATCAAGAATAGTTAAAACATAAAAACCTTGGTCATCACAGAAATATAATTCAATAATTTCTAAGACCTGCTGCAATAAGAAAATGTTCATTCATGTGGAAATAAAGAGTTAGTTTGCTGTCCTAATGAGGTGAATTTGATCAACATGAAATGATTCATAGAGATAAATGAAGGATTCAATTGTTTTCCTCAAAATATAGCATACTAGATAAAGATAAGCTTTAGTGGATTTAGATATTGTGCTGATATAAAACAAAACAATCACTGAATACTTTAGAATGAGAACAAAATAAATTATGAAGTGACAGTAACATGACCCTAGAGAAGTAACATGATCCATATGAAGATCTATGTGTGAAAATGGGTTAATAAAGCAAACTCTCCCAATTTATTATCCTGAGATAATTGTTATAGCCATGATGATATATGGGAAAGACTTGGAAGATTGGGAGACCGCTAGATTCTATGAACATGGCTTTACAATAAAGTAGAATTAATTTGTCTGGTTGTGATTCAATGACAATCTCTCAACTCTGAAAGTGCAATCATTCCATCCAACCTGCTTTAGAGGCAGAGACACTATGGTAGGCACCTTCTAAGCCTCCTGCCCCACTCATCATCCAGTTGTAGGCAATACTGACTCTTATCTGACAATTTCCTTGTGAAGTCATGTCCTCCCCAGATCTTTCCCCACATATTGTCCTAGTTGTGTTTCAATGTATCTATAAAAATTTAAAGGAAGCTTTCAAAATAGAAAGCCTGCTTCCATCTTCATCAGTAAGCAATATGGGTGGAATAAGCAATACCTTGATTATTGAGAGAAAGCAGCAGGTGCGTTAAAATCTGGCGAAGTAAGCATGTTCTAGATTAATAACGCTTTTGGTTTTGCTACCATACATTTTTTCTTGAATGCCCAATTCATAGCAATTCTTAACTTATATAGAGATTACCATATTTTTCAGAGTATAAGACGCACCGGAGTATAAAACGCACCAAGGTTTTGAAGAGGCAATTTTTTTAAAAAAAGTAGGTAGGTAGATAGAGGGATAGAGAGGGAGAGAAAGAGAGAGAAATACAGTAGGTAGGTAGGGAGAGAGAGAGTACTTAGGTAGGTAGGTAGGTAGGTAGATAAAGGGATGGAAAGAGAAAAGAGAGAGAGAGAGAGAGAGAGAGAGAGAGAGAGAGAGAGAAATACAGTAGGTAGTAGAGAGAGTGTAGATATGTAGGTAGGTAGATGGATAGATAAAGAGAAATAGAGAGAAATACAGTAGATAGGTAAGGAGAGAGAGAGAAGGTAGGTAGGTAGATAGGTAGGTAGGTAGGTAGGTAGATATTTCCAGGTGTATTTATCCATGTGCTGGAGAAGGAAACAGCTGACAACTTGTAGCACCTAAAACTTTGTTTCTGCTGGGACAACACTTGAGCAATGTAATTCTCATCAATCACTCTAACTAAACAGCTTTCCGAAAGGGGGAAAAAGTTTTTGCAGTCTGCAAATCTCCCCAAAACGGCCCTTTTTTTGTTTTTAAAAAAAGGCATGAATAGCCTTGGGGGGAGGGCTTGCAGAGTCCTCGGGGGGGGGCCAAAAACGAGCAAAAAATGGCCCATTTTTCACAAAAACGGCCCATTTTTGTCAAAACAATTGCATAGCCTTATGGAAGCTTATAGAGTGCTGATGGGCTGGGGGGGGGCAAAAAACTGCCCATTTTTGGCTCATTTCTGCCCTCCCCAGCCCCCAGGAATCTCTGAAAGCCTTCATAAGGCTATGCACAGCCATTTTGGTGAAGGGCAGGGCTTCAGGAGGCAAAAAATGCTGTATTCGGTGTATAAGACACACCCAGATTTTTAGCCTCTTTTTAGAGGAAAAAATATATTAATACAGGTAATCTTCGACTTACAGCAGTTTGTCAAAGTTACAATGGCACTGAAAATGGCAGCAAATAGGCCAGAGAGAAGAACTTGTGGGCCCAATTCCCTCAGAAGCCATTAGGACCCAGGAATAAATCCTGTAACCTTTGCACCAAGCACCAAATTTGTCAATTTAAGATTTAGAATAGCCAATAAATCAAATCACAACTTATCACCAATTAATCCTACTTTTAACTATTAAATCTGTCAGAGAGATCACCAGACACAGCTAGTCCAATGGAAACGGACTGAGTCTCAGCTGGAGAGGCTAGCAAGAAAGGTGGGACTTGTCAATTTGGTAGACCCAGTCCTATTGGATACTGTCTGGAATACCCATGTCTGGATGATATCTCCACCTACTAGGAGAAGAGTGACTTATGACCATTTTTACACGACTATTGCAGCATCCCCATGGTCATGTGATCAAAATTCAGACACTTGGCAACTGACTCATATTTATGATGGTTGCAATGTTCTGAGGGCTCATGCAATGACCTTTTGACAAGCATAGTCAATGAGGAAGTCAGATTCACTTAACAACTTTGTTACTAATTTAACTGCAGAATTCACTTAACAGCTGTGGTAAGAAAGGTTGTAAAATGGGGCAAATCTCGTTTAACAATTGTCTCACTTAACAGCATAAATGTTGGGCTCAATTGTGATCATAAATTGAGAATTACCCGTGTTAGATATATTTTTTGTTCATTTATAGTGGTATCCTATAAAAATATAATGAATGCATTACAGTCAACTATTTTCCAACTATGAAACATGATATTATTTCTTAGGGAAAGAGGAATGAAGAATCATTGCCTTTAAATAAACACATCTGTGAATAGATTTACTGCTTCCTTTCCTTCCTTATTTCCTTTCCTCTCTTATTTCCTTCCTTGTTTTCTTCTTTCCTTTTCAATATATTTAATGAAAATTTCCTTGAAAATTCACTGTTATTTCTATGTGCAGAAGATGAGAACGCATTACCCTTGCTGTGAAGTCTACAACAGCTCCTCGGTTGAGTAGAAGTGTTGCTACATTAACATTTCCATAATGTGCCGCTATGTGCAAAGGTGTGAAGCCACTCTGCAAAAATAAAACAGTCCTAATTAGAAAATCCAGTTCTTTTAGTTTACACAAGACAATAGTTACTAAAATTTGAACACTATAAGCCAGAATTACTCTCCTGGATAATTCTAATTGTACAAGAATTAAATATTATGGTTTCTTATTTGCTCATTTCATTATTTATTCATTTTTCTTGGTTCAGATGCAAAATTCATTTTCTCCATTTTTGGAGAAAAAATATTTTTAAATACTTCTTAGCAAGTACTGTATCAAATTCTGCCATGCTACTTGTTGACTCTCCATATAATTTAGAAAGTGAGGGACATTGCTAACAAAATATGGATCCAAGAGTTGATAAACTATAGATGTCCATGCTTAGTTAGCCATCTTCTATGGCTAATTTCCATGGTTATCTACAGAAAGCAGTTCTGTGAAAGTAAGGGGTAGCTTCTGTTAAGTGCTTTCAATATCCAATTGTTGACATTTTATCATTTTTTCTTCAAGAAAATAGAATCTGAGCTCTGCTGAGCTGGGAATACTTTTAAATTGGAACAGAGTTCCACTGATTTCAGTATATTAAATTGCCCAGCTCTTGAAAACATAATAAATTATGAAGAGGGGAAAGAATTTAAAAAATTTTAAAATGCCATTTGCAAGCAACAAACAATCCAAACCAATTGTGCAGATGAATATTTTGGAATGGATTTACACTGCTACAGAAATAAATTCATGTTACAGGCAATTGTTCTGTACTTAATAATTCCTCTGCAGGCCTACTATTTTAGTTCTCTATTCTATTATGAAAAACAAATACAAAAATATTGAGCATCTCAAAACCAAAAAAAACCAAAACAAAATAAAAAAGATGAGACAGAATATATTTCTGCCAAGAGTACATAAAAATGAAATGTGATACACTCTGAACTGAATGTAATGGCGGTGGCAGGGGTCAGGGGGATGAAATGATTTTCAACAAAGAGCTGGCAAGAATAGGTTAACAAAACTGTTGGTTTTGGTACCTCAGTTGTTCTATTCACCATCATCTGTTGAAGCATGTTTTGGAGAAAAGAGGAAAGATATTACAGATTGGTAGAATGACAGAAAGCTCACTTGTTCACTAAAATGAATTACATTCTTGTTACTGGGGAAAAACTCCTGATACGAATGATTAATTTTTAATGTCATTGTATGGAATCTCACATTTCCATAGATTACACAGCCCAAAACCTACTTAACAACAATAACAACACTACTGTTTAACAGTTGTTTCCCCCCTAGTAAATAATCAAATTTTATATTTCAGATGTAAAGCACAGTATGAATTGTATTATATTTTCAAAGATAAAAAGTACTGAAAAGCTAGCAGGTAATCAACACATGCAGCATGAATGAATTGTGCCTTTAAGTCCATATCTTCTTGCAACTGTAAGAAAAAAGGGAGGGGATGCTGGATCTAATATATTAGTAGCTTTTATAATGTTGTATGCTTATTATCCACATTAAGACAATTTATAAATATGCTGTAGACCATAAATTAATAAATATATGAATAATACAAAAAGCTGCAAATGGTTGCCCTTCCAATCTCACTGGAAAAAGCATTATTTTATCCTGCTCATGGGCTGGGGTGGGGGTGGGGAATCCTTGTAAACATCCTATCTTTGATAGCATTCTGGAAAAAGAGGTAATTTTTGTACCTTAGACTGAACATCAGCATTATGATCATTCTGGAGAAGAAGCGCTGCTGATTTGGTGTCATCTTTTCTGGCAGCAATATGCAGTGCCGGCAGTCGCACTTTCCCCTTGGTGTCATTCTCCAAAAGAACAGCCACAGCCTGATTGTGTCCTTGCTGCAATGCAACTGCTAGTGGAGTGAACCCATCCTGTTAGAATGGAAAGAAAAGAGATGCTGCATTGAACTAGTTTGGGGCTATCTAGGCACGACTACAGGAACCAGGAGTACCACTCAGGTGACCCTGAGGACACAGATAAACCTCCAAGTGCTTCAATGACCCTCTAAAAGGACACAAATGACCAGCTCTCTGCAAGGAATATAAATCCTTCCATTCCCTATTATCCTGTCAGAGCTGAAGTAGCTTCTTGGATGAGAAGTGAAATGTCTTCAAAAGAAAAAGCATAAAAGTCCAGTTGCCTCTTGAAAAAGCACCTTGGTAAACCAGGGAGCTACCCAGGATCGACACTGGATCAGAGGCCGCAAAGGCACAACACGATCCAAAGCCCCAGTGGCCGCCCTAGCTCAGGCTTCCACTAGGGCTTCGGTCGAGTTGTGAGCAAGGGATTCAGGAAAAGTCCCAAGCTCCATCAGGAACCTTTCAGGGTCCATCAGGCGTCTGGGGCGGAAGCATCTAGTCGGTTCTACCTCCCTGCAGTGAGGGGTAGCAGTATGGAAGTCAAGCCTGATGAGGAAATGATCCAATTATGACAACGGTTGGATAGAATATCCCCTAAATCTAGATCATTCATCCACTGCCCAGAGACAAAATCAGGTCGTGCGTGTGTCCCCCCATTATGGGTGGGGTCGTGAATTAACTGAGTTAGATCCATAGCAGTCATGGAAGCCACGAACTCCCGAGCTGACTCGGATGTCTCGCCAATGGAAGGCAGATTGAAATCCCCCAGGATCATAAGTCTGGGGAAATCAATTTCTTGTGGTGGTATATCAGGTATTGAAAAGCCAGCCTTTCTATTTATCATTTAGGTGGAAAAATATATTAGATCATTGTAATTAAGAATATCATTTTAAATGTACAGAATGTAGATTTGTTGTATTTCTTAACCTTGAAATACTGAAATTTCAGGAATGTTTCCTAGAAGGACATGTAATAGAATATAAGCAGAGAATATAAGAAATCATGGACATGTTGAATTATGCAACATAATACCGACTATGGCTGGAATTCATGTGATACATAAAAGGAGACAGTATGAAAATGCTGAAGCCAAAATGCCTTGTGGCGTTCTTTAAAAGGATAAAGAAGAGTGCAGATGGTTTATCATCTTCAGATGTGTTTCTTTCCTCTGGAAACTGGGAACAGAATATTAAAACAGGTCTACCTGTAACTTGCCTTTTTTTACATACACACACATCCCAGCAAGTGCCACTATGTGCAAAGCCTTCCTTCTATTCACATTTAAAATGAATTACAATCTAACAAAAAGGAAGTGTTACAACACCCAAAAGCTATTAATGGGATTCCTGATTTGGACCACAATTTTGGTTGGTATGGCCCAGCAAGCACCAGTATGTGTAAATCTTCCCTTATGCTGCCATTCAAAACAAACTGCAATATAGCAAAAGAGGTTTTAGGACAACAGAAGCTAATAATGAACTGTTGGTTTGGGGTTATATACTTTCCTCTGTTTAAAGAAGACAGGAAGTGAAATGGTTTCACTCCAAATCTAGAAATACTCAGTAGTGCCTGTTAATAAAGTAGGTGGTTTTAGAACTAATACAGAAAAAGTGTTATCAATCTCATCCTGTTCCATGTATGCACTTAAAATAGAATAAAACAACTGCTACTCATTCTTAGCATAATATGAGTGCACTATCAATTTCATATCCTCCCAAGAAATAAATTAATGTATGTGGGGAGATAACCATGCAATGCTGTATGTTATCACCATCACCATCATCAAACAGAGAAATGTAGGCACCAAGATCATCTAGTGATTCATTCATTTGCACTGTTGTTTCTGCCCAGTTGCTTAGTAACCACACGATGCTCCATATCCAGCAAAACTGCAATGGGAACATGGCTTCTGTCCATCCCAGCAACAAAAAGCTGCAATGTAACATGACCTCAATCCGCTCCAGGAGCAGAAAGGATTATTTTAAAAGCCACTGTCAAACGGAACAGTATCCGCCCAATGAAAGGATAGCAAAACAGCTGTTGACAAAGGCAAGCTTGGCTCCTCTATTAAATACCGTACTATCTTGGATACCCTGCAGTGGGATCACTGCATACCAAGAAAGGTGACAAATTAAAAAACCAATAAGGCAGTGGTTCCCAAACTTGGCAACTTTAAGACTTGTGGACTTCAACTTCAGCTCTGCTGGCTGGAGAATTCTGGGAGTTGAAGCCCACAAGTCTTAAAGTTGCCAAGTTTGGGAACCACTGCAATAAGGGATTGTATCATATTACACAAATGCTAAAGGTAGAAGGTTGCTTTGTAAATAAATTTATTCATGAATGAGCACCTTTGCAATGTTAAATGTTATCATTGCACTGCAGTATCAAAAAAGTTGGGAAATATTTAACCTAGAAATTTGGAAGGCATAATGAGAACAAGATAGTTTGCAAAGATAGAAATATATCAGGAATTTTAAACTAAAGTTACCATATTTATCTTTTTCCTAATCATGATTTTAATTGCTTTGGCATACATGTAGTCCTTGGTTTTGGTTTTGGTTTGGTTTTATTAACACTTATAGGCCGCCCTTTTCCCTGAGGGGACTCAGGGCGGCTTACATAAAATCAAGGGAGGGATATACAAACAATAACACAGACAGCATAGAATAAAATAATGAGCAACATTCATTCATCATTCGGGTGGGGGCAATTATCTTTGTCCCCAGGCCTGACGGGCTAGCCAGGTCTTAAGGGCTGTGCGGAAGGCCTGGACGGTGGTGAGGGTACGAATCTCCATGGGGAGATCATTCCAAAGGGTCGGAGCTACTACTGAGAAGGCTCTCCTCCTTGTAGTTGCCAGCCGGCACTGGCTGGCAGATGGGACTCGGAGGAGGCCTAATCTATGAGATCTAATTGGTCGCAGGGAGGTAATTGGCAGAAGGCGGTCTCTCAAGTACGCAGATCCACTACCATGGAGGGCTTTATGGGTGACAAGTAGCACCTTGAAGCGCACCCGGAGATCGACAGGTAGCCAGCGCAGCTCGCGGAGGATAGGTGTTATGTGGATGAACCGAGGTGCACCCACGATCGCTCGCGCGGCTGCGTTCTGGACTAGCTGAAGTCGCCGGATGCTCTTCAAGGGCAGCCCCATGTAGAGCACATTGCAGTATTCCAGCCTAGAGATCACAAGGGCCCGAGTGACTGTTGTGAGAGCCTCCCGATTCAGGTACTTACCTCACTAAATGAACTTACAACAGTTCATTTAGTGAGCTTTTGAAGTTACAAGAGGATTGAAAAATGAGACTTATGACAGTTTATGACACTTATGACAGTTGCAGCATCCTCGTGGTCACATGATTAAAATTCAAATGCTTGGCAACTGACTCATATTTATGACAGTTGCAGTGTCCTAGATCACGTGATCACCTTCTGTGATCTTCTGACAAGCAAAGTCAATGGGGAAGCCAGGTTCACTTAATACTATTGTTACTAACGTAACAATTTTAGAGATTCATATAACAACTTTGCAAGAAAAAGCATAAAATGGGGCAAAACTCATTTCAAAAATGTTTTATAAATGTTGGGCTTAATTGTGGTCATAAGTCAAGGACTAGCTATATCATTTTCTCTATTTTTTATAATGCTTACTCTGAAAGAGAATTGAAGGTTGGATATGATTTGTGTTTCCAGAAAACCAGGATAATGTAGGAACCATGATTTTAAAGAAAAGGGCAAGCAGAGGAGGAGGAAGAAGATCTGAATACTGTACCTCAGTAGCAGTGCTCTGATTGGCTCCATTTTCCAAAAGATATTTTACTACATCGATATGGTTTTCCTGCGCTGCCATGTAGAGGGGTGTGAAGCCATTCTAAGGGAAAATAAAGTAATATACAAGCCATAAATATTAAAAACCAAAGCAACTTACACACAAAATAATGTGATTTGTGAAGCCAGCTCAAATAGAATCCAAAGAAAAAACAAATAAAACCTTCTACTGAAGAACTCAATTCTAAGAAATATCAGGTACATTCAAAATCATCTTTTGGCAAACTATTTTAAAGCTTGTACCTTTTTAAACATTTAATTTATTAACGTAAATATATTTGAGCCCTATTAAATAAGTATTAAGCATGAAACATGAGATTGTAGTGACTTTATGTGGTTTTGTAAAGCTTAATATACCCTCCATATTCTTTATGCAGCACTTAAGTTAATTTAGGATGTACTGCAAGAATTAGGATTTTCAAATAAATAATGTAAAAGTTATAATATTTATGAAGAAAAGAAGAAAACTATTATTTATTTATTGTATAATTAAAAGTAACTCACTGTCTAACATAGAACAGTGACCTTAATCATGGCAGATTTATGGACTGGAACAATATATATTCCATGGCACTATAATATAAGGAAAAACTGTTTTGATTATAACAGGGCTGCAAAAGAACTTTTACAACTTGATATCCTAACCAGGAGTCAAAAATGTGAACTCAGGACTTAAAGGGAGTGCAAGATTGATATTTTTAAGGAATGCTTTGAAGAATAATACAATTTACCCTAAGTATCAGATTTAATTCTTATAATGCCACAGTTTACAAAATAGAGTCGTGAGCAGGCTATTAACAGAGGAAAATAAAACATTTGTTGCTTGCATTTTATGTATATATTTGAAAATGACACTGAAGCATCTCATTAATTAAAAATAGAAACTTTTTTTTGTTTAATTCATCCAAGAATAAAACCTAAAGCAATATTTGCAATACACATGTTATTGGTTTTGAGAGCATCTCATTAAGTTATATAGAAGCAGTACTCTGTATATTTTAATATATTTTTAATTCAAATGTGAATATAGTTTTAAATTATTCACTGTGCAGAGCATATAACATAATAATTCAGAACAGCTTGATGGATTTGTATTATGGTTTTTGAACACTAAGTCTTGCTATTTTTGTTTCAGGATTATTACATAGTTCTTCACTTTGTTTTGAGGTCAGCTTGCATTTCCTGGAAATGCATAACATTATGATAATAAAAATGAATCATTAAACAAATTCTGTTTGTCATGCCATTTCACTTTTAGCTACCATATGAGCTCAATTTTTAAAAAAACCTCAACCAGTCAGCATGTGTGATATGAAGTGCAACCTTAATGTACCATAAAAAGACGCAGATTTACACAGACATTCATTTTAATGTATAAATATCAATCAGAAAACAAAGAAATTGTATTTGCAAACCAAACTGGACTTCAAATAGCTTCAAATATGAGAATATTTATAGAAAGACTGCAGCTCCAACCACGCTTTACTCACACAAACATGAAGCCGAAAACAGCAGCCTGAAGATGACAAGTGAGACCTCGCCGAAACGTTGCCAAGACAATCTCAATCTTACACGGGAAAAGACCCGAATACAACAAGACCAGCATATATTGGTCTTGTGTATATATATGTTGCAATTGTGCTGATAAATAAAAAGGGAGACTAGTATAGATCTATTTCAAGCTATTTAGCCCTATTTAGCCATGGCTAGCTGATGAGAGCTAAACAGCTTGAAATAGATTTATACTAGTCTCCCTTTATTTATTTATCAGCACAATTGCAACACAAATGTAACAAAGGCAACATTAAAAAACAATGGCTTTCTGCCTGGATGGCTCCCAGAATGAGCCAATAGACAGGGAAGCAGTATGCTCCCTCCCATTTTGGACATACCAGGGGTTGTGACACAATACATATATACACACATACATTTTTGGAAATCTTAATTGTTACCAAAAGTAATCAAAAGAAATTGCAATGATTTACTATTAAATCAGTAAGCAGTAAATTCCAAAAACAGCCTACATTTACCTCCTGATTTCTTCCTAACATTAAATTTCAGTTGCAAGGGTATAATAATGTTCTACAATGCCTGACATTAAATGGCTGAGACAATCATTATTTTCTGAATCAACTGTATGTGGATCAAAATTCAAAAACTGAACATCTGTTATAGTGACTACAGTCAGTGCCTAGAACATTAAGTGCTACCAATAACTGAGCTGAAAAAATGGAATGATTATTTCATCTGGGGAAGATTTATTTTGCTTTTCTATGGAATTACAATTCAATTTTTCTTTAAAATGCTTTTGAAAGTTAATTGAAACTTGCATTTCTTTTTCATTTTTGAATTAAATAAACTTTAATTACTAATCTTTTTTTTACTGTATGGCAAAAATATATTGAACTTGAATATATATGGCATACATATGCCATACTAAACAAAGATTAGTAATTAAAGTTTATTTAATTAAAAAATGAAAAAGAAAAGGCAAGTTTCTTGACCTTCAGTAAATTTATCATAACTTTCCCCAATGAAAGAAAGAAGAACAGAAGGATAAAATTGGTCCATATTTACTTCCAAAATCCAAAACAAAAGGAAAAAATGGACATCATCATACCATTTTTAAATGGTTGTCAATTTGCTTCTGAGTGCCATTGAAGGTGCTGGTTATCACATATACAGAGCCTGGGGCCTGTTACTGTCTTCCACAGTTTTTCCCTTTGCTTTGGCAAGATTAGTGTGTTCAGGATCCATTGATTAAACAATGCCATTTTTGTGAACCCAGAAGGGCCACTTCTCTGTAGCAACACTTGTCCTCTGGAATGAGGTCTCCATTCAAGACACACACACACACAAGGACTGAAATGTGGAGCCCTTTCTGATGCTTTCTGAGCTTAAAGGTTAAAGTTTTAGGGGTTTGGGGATGAAACCACGGAGTCAGGTAGTGCATTCCAGGCATTGACCATTCTGTTGCTGAAGTTGTATTTTCTGTAATCGAATTTGGAGCAGTTTACCTTAAGTTTGTATCTATTGTGTGCTCGTGTATTATTGCGGTTAAAGCTGAAGTAGTCACTGACAGTAGGATATTGTAGCAGATAATTTTGTGTACTATGCTCAGATCAGTTATTTTGCGTGTTGTTTTTGTGGGAGGGATTTGTTTGTATTGGTTCTTATTTATAAAGGTTTTTTAACTATTTGTAAACCACCCATGATCACTGGCATGCAAATTTAACAAATTATTATTGATGTACATTTGTGTTAATATTAATGTATGGTGTAGTGATCCAGCAAAGCAGACATTTAAACCACTTTCTATTCTTCCATTTCTCCATGATACTATGCCATGGAATTTATTCATAATATTTACATATATTAATGTTGTGCAGGCATGCAATTGATATATGCAAGTATGTTGCCATTAATATACTATTGCAAAAAATAAATACAATTGTGTTTCTGGAAGATGCTGTTCTATTCTTTCTTTGATTTCTCTTCCTTTGTCATGCAGTTCCTTTGCATAATATGAATCTTCAGTGAGTCTTTCTATTATGTAACACTGCTGCCTGTGAAGCAGCAAAAAATATGTAGGATCCAAATCTACACAACATGGATTTAATACATATGCTCATGCTTATTTACAAAGTTGAAGTCCGTTCCCAATGATGTTTAGGGTAGTCCAGCTGACCACAAGCATATTAGTATCATTAAAGTGTATATTTGTGTACTTTATAATATACTTTGTTTATAGATTCATGTATTTGTACATAGTATACATCCCATACTAAATATACTATGTTGGTTTAAGCTCAAAAGCTTAAAATACAATTATTTTTAAACCTCAGTTACCTGAAAGTTGCCTAGACAATGTACAATTTTAAAGAACTTCTTCATAAAAATCAAGAAACAATGTAAAACAATAGAACACTAATAAGGTAAAGGTAAAGGTTCCCCTCGCACATATGTGCTAGTTGCTCCCAACTCTAGGGGGTGGTGTTCATGCTCAGTTAAAAGCCAAAGAGCCAGTACTGTCTGAAGATGTCTCCATGGTCATGTGGCCCGCATGACTAAACGCTGAAGGTGCACGAAATGCTTTTACCTTCCAACCAAAGGTATTTCCTATTTTTCTTCTTGCATTTTTACGTGCTTTTGAACTGCTATGTTGCCAGAAGCTGGGACAAATAATGGGAGCCTACCCTATTACATGGCGCTAGAGATTCGAACTGCTGACCTTTCTGATCGACAAGCTCACCA
This sequence comes from Thamnophis elegans, assembly GCF_009769535.1. NCBI lineage: Eukaryota > Metazoa > Chordata > Lepidosauria > Squamata > Natricidae > Thamnophis > Thamnophis elegans. The sequence goes on along the minus strand of NC_045549.1, from coordinate 26,662,682 downwards.
TCCTAGCCACTGACCCACTGCGTCCCAATAGAACACTAATAGAACCACATTAAAATTAAAATGGGACAAAATATAATACAGCCTTAAAATCCTAATTTATATCACAGTAACAAAGTTTCTAAGGTGAGAGAGCTCAGTTTTGACTACCTACTAAGCTAGTTTCAATCTACGGTAGAACATGACTAACAATAAATTAGACAACACTTCACAAATATGGAAGACGCCATTCTAGTATTCCAGCAACAAATGATTTAGGGATTTAGCAACAAAATAGCAGTTTGAAAACCATTCAAACTGGGAATTGTTTATTATAATGCATGACCAAAATCTAGTTATCAGATTTTACGTAAGTATATCTTACCAATGTTTAACTGTTCAAAGATAGATTCTACCTAGATAATGTGGGGTTTTGTTCATTTGTTTTTGGGCCTTCAAGTCAGTGTTGACTCCTGGTGACTGCTTGGAGAACCCCTGAATTTTTGTTGGGAAGGTTTGTTTGGAGGTGCTTAGCCATCACTTCCTTCCTAGGAATGAGAATGACTGGCCCAGGGTTATGCAGTTGGCTTCATGCCCAAGGCAAAACTAGAACTCATGGTCTCTTTCTTTTATGATGCTTTAACCACTATACCAAACTGGCATTATGGGAAAAACATTTTGAGGGCCAAGAGCTGCCCTTAATATTGTATGAAGCATACCAGCGAAGTATAACTTTGCACAATGTTCTGCAAAGTTATAGTCCCCAAGGTACTTAATTTTAACTTAATTTTAGAGCCATCGCAGATAATTTTTAGCAAATTACACCGGTGGATTTGGATAGAATTCCAAGGATGATACAAAAGAAGCCATCTACATATATAAACTTTGGCTTCAACTTGTCCACCTATAAATAGCCTAAGCAGAATCTAATCATAATAATGTATGCAGGGTTTTTTTTGCTGAAAGGACTCTAATTCAGCTTTTAAAAATTAACATTCCTTGATTAACTTCCCAGCTATTCCAACATTTGAAACAGCTTATCAACCATAAGGGAAGAGGGGAGAGCTCAGCCTTTAGATTTTGATGCTCTTTAGACCAGCAGTCCCCAACCTTTCCAGCTTGGTGGATTGGCAGGGAGGAGGGGATGGTTCCATTGATTGGTGTTTTGGAGTCTGCCGCTTTTACAAATGAAGCTTCGCACGTGCGTGGCCACCGCTCATGTAAGTGGAGCTGCACTCATGCTCACCTGCTAGTAGTGCGGCCCAGTTCCGAAGAGGCTGTGGCTTGGTAGAGGGCCACAGCCCAGGAATTGGAGACATTTGCCTTAGACTATCCATACTAATATTATGCAGGCATTAAATCAGTGTGTACATAAGTTTGTTTCTAAATGTATTGTATGCAATTTCCCAAGTATATGCCAACCATGTGGGATAATTTGAGATTGCTTTGACATGGGGAACATGATCATTGCACATTAATACTGTAAAAATACTGATGCATATAGAAATGCCTTCATATGCTTTGAAGGAAACACATACTTTAAACCTGATATACATTGAGGCCCTTTTATAAGATGAACCTCAGTAGCATTATGCACAGATTAGGAATTTTCATCTGATTATAGATGCCCCTTTATTTAAAGATTTGTCAGTTCTTTCTGTTCTTTCCCTCCCTCAAGAACAGGAGGCCTCTTCTGTTTTGCTGGTGTGAGTCAGCAATTACAAAAATAGATCAAAGAATACTGTCTTAGATACCAAGGCATTTCCTGAATATAACGCGGTGGGTGACTAGGAAAGCATTATTCTAGATGCTATCTTGTAGTTATGGCTTGTGAATAATCACTCCTTGTTATTATGGTAAAACTTTAGATTTTAGAGAAAATAAAAACATAATAATGCTATAGTTTAAATCTGTATTTTACATTGCAAAGATATAGTTATTAAGCATGTCCTTCCTAGGATGGAGAGGCAAAAAAATTAGAAGCATATTCTTTGGTCACTTCTATTGATGGTTCCTTGTTAATTAGACATACAACTGTGCATGAACTAATTTCTAACATTTTTAGGAATGATTAAAAATGCTATTGTGTTACTAAGACATTTTAAAGCTAAATCTAAAATTTAGGGATGGGGATTGGCTATCTTATGCTTGATATGTTGCAAAATGGCGACTGCTTTTGCAGAAGGATATGTGAATACCAGATTATAAAGGATAGTTTAAATAATCTGGAAATGATTATTTGATATTATTGATGATAATATGCATCATTTATAAAATAGTTTATTTAGTTGCATCTGCTGGAAATTGTTAACATCAATCACAATACTGAATAAACTGTGTACTTTTCTATATATATCAACAATTAATCTTCAGACAATTTTTATATAAAGTGCACATATATGTGCAGAAAGTTGCACATATATGTCAACTTACCTGAGACTGTGCATTAATATTAGCTCCTTCCTTAACTAGAACTTTGACCACTTCAGCCTGTCCCGCCAAGGAGGCAATATGTAGTGCGGTATTTCCCTTCTGCTTTGCACAAAATAAAAAGTACACATTAATTTAACTTGTACCTAGAATTCAGAGCAACATACAGTACAATCTCTATAATATCAATAAAAATATGAATTAAATGTTGAAATTTCTCCATTATAAAATGTTCAATATCTTCCATTTCCTTTAAAATCTGATTTAAATTAAGATTATCGAAACACATTTCTAGGAAAGCAATATACTTATTCTTTTTAAAAAATCAGTACTGTTGGTAGGCATTTCATTAGGAAGCATCACAATTTGGGAATAATTTACTTAAATAGTTGTTTCTAATTATGAAATTCTGTCAACAACATGAACATTGAAATATAGTTATGCACACCAATTCCTAATAAACCAAAAGAATTGAACTACTTTAGAATATCCGCTGAAAGAAAACAACAGTTCTAATCCATAATGAAATAAATTATTCTATCAGCTGCACATAAGAAGAAGCAGGAAATGGGGGAACAAATGAGTTTATATTTGTTTCAGGCTTGTTCTGCCTGTCTTGGTTAAATATTAAATCCTGATTTTAGTATAATAAATCCAAAACAATCATTACTTGCAATAAGTCTTGCAAAGTTTTACAGAACTAAAATTGTGATTCATGTGCAGATGAAATTTCATTCAGAATTAGAAAGAGAAAGCAACTTGTAGAAATTATTTGGGAAATATACAAAGGGCATAATTTAGAAATTATGCCTAACTAAACTTCAAATCATTAAAACAATTTACTAATAGATTTTACCATTCACTCTTTTGGGTTAATTATATTTTTCTAAGCACCTGGACAGTAAATAGTACCTTAGTTGCAGAATCAACTGCAGATCCTCTTTCCAGCAATTCCTGAACCAAACCTACGTGGCCTTCTTTGGCAGCCAGGTGTAAGGCATTAAGTCCATTCTGTATACAAATAAATTATACTGTTAATTTGGAGGTTACATTGACATGTCAGAATGTCATATTAGGCACACTGTTTCTCAACTTCAGTATAAATCATAGACCTAGCAAAATGGGAGCAATAATTTCCCAGTGTGGAAAATCTATTAAATCAGCATAAAGCAGATACTATCCAAAGCAAGAAAGGAAACAGTCAAATAACATTCATAATTTAGGTGTGTGTGCTTAATTTATCATTTATTTATCTTTCCCAATCTTACAAGAACCTGAAGAATTCAACCAGAAAAACAATATAAATATAGATAACATACATGTAAACATAGAAATTAACTCATTGGTTGCCTATCATCGTACCAAGGGCCAAAGTGCTTTCAAAATAAAATTGTCTTCAGAGTTTTTCAGAAGCAGAAGAGAGTTGGGCCCAGATGCACCCCCATGCAAAGAGGCCCTCAACAAAAATGCCTTACATACAGCACACACAACGTGTACTTTATAAGCCACATATAGATATTGAAACTAGATTGGCAGAATTATATTTGAAAAGGCATTCCTAAATGTATTGTAAGGGAGAGTAAATTCAAATGTATTGAAAGAAATGTTGTTAGTTGTGAAGTCATGTCTGACCCATGCACTCCATGGACAACGTTCCTCCAGGCCTTCCTGTCCTCTACCATCCTCTGGAGTCCATTTAAGCTCATGCCGACTGCTTCAGTGACTCCATCCAGCCACCTCGTTTTCTGTCGTCCCCTTCTTCTTTTCCCCTCAATCTTTCCCAGCATTAGGCTCTTCTCCAGTGAATCCTTCCTTCTCATTAGGTGGCCAAAGTATTTGAGTTTCATCTTCAGGATCTGGCCTTCTAAAGAGCAATCAGGGTTGATTTCTTCTAGGACTGACCAGTTTGATCGCCTTGCAGTCCAAGGGACTCGCAGGTGTCTTCTCCAGCACCATAGTTCAAAGGCCTCAATTCTTTGGCACTCAGCTTTTCTTATGGTCCAACTTGGATGAACTCAATTACAGCAGCAATGGATACACCATCGGAAGATTTGAAGGACCAGATCAGGAACAGCTTAGCTGTGATAACTTATTTATGATTAAGAACTGATTCAGTACATCAATTCTTTGATTTGAATTGATTCAATCCATCAGTTCTTCAGGTATACAGTATAGTGCTTTGCCATATAGGCCTTTCTAGATAATGACTTCCACCACATCCTTAGTGCAACACTTGAGTGACATCAGAATACTGATGACATTTCTTTCAAATTTGTGGATGTGATCTCCCAATAGTTTGTTTGTGTGTGAGTGTGTGTGTGTGTTTGTGTTTCTGTTTGTGTGTGTGTGTGTATATAATTTAAATAGTATTTAAATAGTATGGCATGCAATGGCTGGAATTTTAGGGATATCAGAGAATACTTGAAAACTAACATATTTTGTGGGGAGGATTCTGCATCAATTGCAGAGTGCAGACCGGCAAGCCCATGAAAAGATGTAAATGTAAGTGTTACATGTGCACGCTTTAAATCACATTTCCTTTGATTATAGAACTCTGCATAGATTTGCTATATAGATCACAACTTTGCTAATACATTTATTAGTGTTTAATATGACACAGGACACTATGCACTAAATATATTGAAAAAATACAATAGCTCATTCTGTTGAGACAGTTATGTGGAAGTTATACATATAGTCAAAGGTACTGAGCCTGAAATATATTAACACCACACTACACATACGATTTAGTTGCAATTATCAATGGAATCTGCAAAAGGTCAGTTAAGCACAATCAAATCTATTTAGAAGAGAGACTGGCTAGAAACCAAATACTGCTTAACTGATTAAATGGATCAAAGCAGGAAAAAAGACACTGATGGAAAAAACTCATGTTGATTTTTCTAGGGATCAGAAAACAGAAGATCAGTGTTTTTTGAGCTTTACACTGAAGTGTCCTATTTAATTTTAAGAAAATACTTATAAACCTACAGGAAAGAGATATTTATGAAAAGAAAATAGAAAAATAGTTAAATAATAGCTGTGTCTATCATTGTCTCTTTAAAACTTCAGTATTGCATTTCTTTATATTGTATAACCAAGAATCAGATCTACAATTAAAAGAGGTCACATAGGAAAGTGTGACAGGAATTAAAGCATAACGCAACTAAGTAGTGTTTATTTTACCATGTCCCATTACTATCATTGTAATATGCGTAAAATAAAATTATTTAATCCTTCTTTATCTAAGGATATTTATAAGGGCTACAATTCATTTATGGTAGCGACAATCTCTAAATTTAGAAAATTGTAAACTTCTTGGTTTAAAAAATTATCAGAGCCTGTGCTTTTATTGACATTTTGGGAGTTATATATTACTAACATTCTTTATCTTTTAATTTAATGACAGACAGAGACATGGAGGGGAAGGAGAGACAGAAGTTACTGAGTGTATTTACGCATTTAATTTTTCCTGCAGTTCTTAAAATGTCATTTTAGTGCGCATGTGCAGGACCTGGATGGCTGCCTGGCTTCTCGCTCGATAGAAGCCGGCGAGACAAAAGAAGATCTTAGAAGAGCCTCCGGAGTCCGTGACAACTTTGACATAAGGTCCTGGAAGGGCTGTATTTCGCGGATCGAGTGGGGACTGGCATTTGAACATCAGCCGTCTCCGGTCGCTTTCCTAGCTGTGGATTTGCCGAGGCCTGGAACTGGAACTAGAACTGCTGCGTGGCGCAGAGGAGAGATGGCGGCGGCGCTCTGTTGAACATTGCGTTTTAAATCTTGGATGCTTGCCTTTGATTCTATCTGAGCGGCTGCTTTTCCAACTGGAGTTGAACTTTGTTTCTTTGATTTCATCTATGTGGTGAGCAGTGAGCAGGGGGGATTGGGAGATCTGTTCGATTGAGACCATCTGGAACGGAGTTTTGTGGGATCGGCGGATTCGGCGGCTGGCTGCGCGTACCGCTGCCGTGGCCGTACCTCCCCATCCCCCAATGCCTTGCTCGCCCTCTCCTGCTTCTCCTCTCGCCCCTCTCCTCTCGCCCCTGCGCCCCTGTCGGGTTCTGGCGACCCTGAGTGATCGTGCTGCTCGGAGCGGAGAAGAGGGCGGCACCGTGCTGACATCGCCCATTGCTGAGTCTGTGAGAGGCCTGGACGCCTCCCCCTCCTTTTTTTTCCATCGCAGCCTTTCGGATACCACTCCTGTCCCTCTCCATTACCGGCGAGCCTTACCATCTCCCTACCCAGCATTGACTCTCCTTCGCCTCGGCTGGGGCCATCTGCTCTGGTCATTCTATCTGCCCTCTCTCTGACTGTTTGCTGCCTGCCATAGCTCCAGTTAATTAGGTAGATTTAGTTAGATATATAGGTATAGGTTTAGGTTTATAGTTAGGCATAGATTAGATATAGATTTAGGATATTTTAGGTATAGATTAGATATAGATTTAGGTATAAGTACTGGAGACTGTACCATCTGTGGGTGCTCTCGGCCTTGGGGCAGGGCTAGTGGAGACCGGGGTTGGGGTCGTGGCTAGGGTTGGGGGTAGAGTTAGTGTGGGGGCTAGGGCTAGGCTACGCTTGGATTAGGATTAGGATTAGGCTGGTGTAGGGTTAGAATGGGTGAGCTTAGTTTGGGTTGGTGTTAGTTTTTGGTTTAGGCTTAGAATTAGGATTAGCTTTAGGTTAGGATTAGGTTTAGTAATAGGATAATTAAGGTTGGAATAGGGCTAGGAGTGGTAGATGATGGCAGCCGTAGGAGTCAGGACTTGGCTCTGTAGGAATTGGCGCCCTTTATCCTGTCTTCTGGAGCAGCTCGGGCCAGTCCCAGGCGTTGGCCCCACAGACTCTCCCCCCCCCCCCCCGGATTCTGGACCTTCAGTGGCTTCTGATGTTCCCTCCCAAAGATTGTCCAACTGTTCCATCTCTCAGGCTGGGGGGCGAAATTATACGCCCCTCAGAGAGGGTTCGCAATTTGGGAGTCCTCCTGGACCCACAGCTGACTTTAGAACACCATTTGTCGGCTGTGACCAGGGGGACCTTTGCCCAGGTCCGCCTGGTGCACCAATTGCGACCCTACCTGGATCGGGAGGCCCTTCAGACAGTCACTCATGCCCTTGTGACCTCAAGACTGGATTATTGTAATGTGCTCTACATGGGGCTGCCCTTGAAGAGTGTTCGAAGACTCCAATTAGTCCAGAATGCAGCCGCGCGAGCGATTGTGGGTGCACCAAGGTACACCCACGTTACACCTATCCTCTGCGAGCTGCACTGGCTACCTATTAGTCTCCGAATCCGCTTCAAGGTGCTGGTCGCTACCTATAAAGCCCTACATGGCATCGGGCCTGGGTACCTGAGAGACCGCCTCCTGCCGATTACCTCTCTCAGACCAATTAGATCGCACAGGTTAGGTCTCCTCCGGATTCCATCTGCCAGCCAATGTCGGCTGGCGACTCCCCGGGGGAGGGCCTTCTCTGTTGCAGCTCCGGCCCTCTGGAACGAGCTCCCTGTTGAGATCCGGACCCTTACTACCCTCCAGGCCTTCCGCAAAGCCACCAAGTCCTGGCTGTTCCAGCAGGCTGGGGGGAGCTGAGAAGCATCTACCTCCACAGAAATTGTGAATGTTGGTTTTGTTTTTAATATGTTGTCTTTGTCTCATTCCCCCCTTTCCCTTGTCTTTTGTGAGCCGCCCGGAGTCCTCCGGGAGTGGGCGGCATACAAGACAAATAAATAAATAAATAAATTTTTATGACATATATACATACATACATACATACATACATACATATACATATATATATATACATACATACATATACACACACACACACACACACACACAAAAGGAAGGAGATTATGTAATTTAGGACAATCAAAGGAAAAACCATGTAAAAAATAACTTGCTTGTTTCCATTAATGTGCTCTCAATAAATCTCAACGTGCCCTTCAAATTGTAGAATGTATCATTTGGCTTTAGATACTATATCAAAAGGAATAACACATTCAGTAGATGTTTTCTGATCCAATAATAGGTCAAGATATTCTCCTGTAAGGTTATCCCATTAGAAACAATGGGGTCAGAACTAGAGGGTCACCAGCAGGAGAAAAAGATCTTTCCATTGAAGAAGTAATCTGAGCAGAACTCTACTCAGGAGATATTCTATTGATGGGACCAAATTATGATTTTAACTCACTGAGTTAGCAATAATAATTAGCAATAAACTACCACCGTTATAGCTATAATTGCTTCATATATAGTGAATATCTGTAACAATAGATCTTAGCAAAAGCATTTTGGCAAAGGCCTAAGAGCCTACAATGGTTAACACAGAGTGTGTTAATCTTTCTTTTATCTTTGGAATGTAATCTCAAAAGTAAGTGGAGGGACAAGGAAAAAATAAGCTTGGTGCCCACCTTCGAGAAGAATCAAATGCTACACAAGCCAGAGCTTCTTGGGAGTATGATTCATAGTTAAGGATTTTATTGTCCACTGAAAAACTGATGCTTTGCTTTCCCACATACCTATAAATAAACTAACCAGCCCTTATTCAAAAAGTCAAAAACCTGTTTCGGTGAATTCCTCCACACCCTGAAGAGTAGTACGAAAGTTTAAAATAATCTACTTAATTATTTTGTTTATGTCCTCCTCTTTAAAAAAAAATTTCATAGCACACATATAACATTGATGAGACTATAAACATACTCATGGTTATAGTGGAACATGCTTCTAAAACGCAAGTTGACAGTGTACTGTAGACAGTATATAGACTGATCATCTCAACTGGCATTAATCAACAAGCAAAATCAACAGGAAAAACATTTGTAGATTTGTTCCAAAAAATTGACAATCTTGCTGTAACAATATCCTATCTTCATTCTCTACATAAAATGAACAATTCAGATGACCATCAGTCCCACCCCTTTGGGAATCATTTCAGGTCTATGTATTTTTATCTGTAACTGCCTTCTTTAGCAACTAGAAAACACTGGAAAAGATGGTTCCCATTTAACTTTCAATATTACAGTACAATCTGGAGTTTGTAATACATGAGCCCTTCTTACTTACTTGATTGCATGTATTGATATCTATTCCTCCTTTTAGATATTCCACTACCTTGTCCAGATTGCCAGCTCTGGCAGCTCGAAGGAAGCTTGCATTGCTATCCGACTGTGAAAAACAAAACAGAATAATATTACTGGATATTCTGAACCTAAGGAACAGGAACACATTACTAAAGGAAAGTGTTCTGTTATGTTACTGATGTTTTTCCCAAATCTTATTCATTCTATTACCCCTCTGGAAAAATTACAACATGAACTTTTTTAAAAAAAATTATAATACTACCAAGTGGCTTCTTTAAAATACGCAACACCACTATCTTCCGAAAGGAACATCAATAATCTCCCAAATCTAATCATTCTTGCCCCATTCAGCTGCCTGATAGTGTGAGGGGCATGGAACCAATGCACAAGTTAGGACTATAAAGGACACTAAGAATTTCCCCAGGTTTCATAAGTAAAAAGTAATGCCAGATCACATCACAAATGTCTTTAGTTGAAAGCAACCAACATTTTTATGCTGCGTGCCTGGAACAGTTTCATTCTATCTTTCCCTAGAAGTTGCTATAAGTGCAGAGAAGAACTGCTGTTTCACCAGCTTTATCATTGTGTGTGTAGATTTTAACATAAACTCACATTAGTGTCCAATCACATTTGTGACTGGCTTTCACCACTATTACTATAGGCTTCATTTTGAAATCCTTGGAGTTGGAGACTGTGCAGAGATTTGGCAGAAGCAATCTTATCCAGCACTCTGGCCAACTCCACATTCTGCAGATCAACAAGGCATTAAGGAATTGCTTGTCAACCATAATTATAAATTGTTTAATTCTTGCTTCACATTTCTTAAACCACAACTAGACTCAACAACAAGCCACAAAACACATAATATATATGTAGCTGCACAGGAAGAATACGGTTAAATCTATTGCCAGTAAATAAAGACAAGACTTGATAAATAAGAAATTACTCTTTTTAATTACACGAAAGCAACCAAAATTTGTGGAATATTTTATTATACACTTGTAAATGTATTAGCTATTTGGGAGGCCTTCAAAAAATACTCATATAGTTCCATTGTTACTTACTGAGGGGAGGGAATGAAAAATTAAAGAAGAAAAATTAAGAGAAAAAAATTAAGGATCTCTTGAGCATTTATATATAAGACCAACACTATCATTATTTATTTCTACAATAAAATATAAACCACTTTAATTATTTCCTAAATATCTAGCATACAGGGTTGGAATATTTATACTAATAATGAATTCCTAATGGTTTAAAAATTATTAGCTATGCGCATTAAAATACAAGAGAAGATTAATTCAACAAAAATTGTTTGTAATCTTTCTGGATATTCTGGATAATGTTTTTTAAAACCTGAGCTTTAATATAATTATGTCATAAAAATAAAGGAATGTTTGCTCACATTATACTTGATTATGTGGTCTATTGCTCCACTTTGATTTGAGATGCATACGTTAGTTAATATAATGCTACAAAGAGCAATACAAGTGAAAAGTGTAAAAGAATATTTAGAATCACAGACCAAAAGCATTATGGAAAGAATTATGGAAATATCAAGAGGGGTGAGAAGGGGGGGATGAGGGATGGGCAGCAAAATATCACTATTCAACATGGTAAAATTACAGCTATTCCACATGTACAACCTTGGATTACAGATAAATGTTCGTTTTTTCTTTATGATCAAGCTTTTTAGCAACAAAATTGGAAAAAAAATATTATTTTATGTAGGCAAGCTTAAATTATTGGTTAAAAAACTAGATTTGATACATTCCATACATATCTTCCTTTTTGTATAACAAAGAAAAAAATAAAATAAAATTGTATCTTCGCCTATCAAGTCTCCAGGAAGCAAGATAAAAAGTTTGGTAAGCGATTTGGTATGTTGGAGACAGTAGATGCTGGCAAATAGGAGACAGACTTTTTTCATTCCATTTCTTATGAACATGAATTTGTTGTGTAGTCAAATACCTAGCCCTGAAAAGTGTTTTCAAGAGTGTTCAGATAAGTTGAGCGTAGAATAAGCCTAAACATGAAACAGTTTTTTGTAGCTCTGCAAAATATGGCTGGATATTTTTATACCTGGATATAAAAGCATCTAGATAGGCTAAGGAAGAAATGTGTACTTTTTACATTTTAACTTACTAAAAGTAGTCCTTGTTTTGTGACCATATTCACTGAGCACCTACGTATTCTTGGTCCCTCTTTTTTTAAGTTTTACCATACACACCCAATTATTATCTACATATGATTACCTGGTTATCTGCCTGGCTATCAAATCATTTTCAACACTTATCAACCAGGTAGATTATACTTGAATATAAAAAAACAGAAAAAGCATGTTTATACTATTTTTTCATATCTGTAGGCATTTATACTTTGCAAAAGAAAGTATTACCCATTACCTTAATTTATATATTTTATTTTTACATTATTAAAAGTCTACCAAGATATACAAATCATCTACTTCCTTGATTTTTTGTTTACAATTACTGTAAACTTAACAATCATTTCCTTTATTTTTTTATCAAATGTAAATTTCTTGGTCTTTAGTATTGTAATTTTAAGATTCATACTTTATGATGACTCATAAAATCTGACATTAGCTATGAATCAATTCAGTTCTTGGCCAATACACAGTATAATCATCATATGTACATGTAATTTGAATATTAGCAAAGACATTAAACAAGAAGAATCACACGGCCCAGTTTTATTCCCTGATCATCGTTGAACCATTCACTTAGCATTTCAATTATTTTCATACATGATAAAAACATACACTTTTTATCATGTATAACTCTTATCACATTCAGCATCACATTCAGACTTCCCAAACTTTACACATTGTTATCTTTCCTACACTGTGAATCTGCTAAACACTTTTCCTGGTCCATTTTACTTCCTAGGTCTTATTTTACTGAGATTTTCTAAGAGATGCCAGAAAAGACACATAAAATGCTATGGAGGAAGACTCAAATTAAATCTGACAGAACACCAATGAGCCCTATCAGAGCTACCTCATGATGATTAAGGTAGAAAAATGCTAATATTTCTTCACCCTTATAGCTGTTTAGTAGCCAAAGAGAGACCACGGGATCTTCTTCAGAACTACTAAAAGGGTTATTCTGGCTACATATTTCGAATAAAGTCATTCAATTCCATGCCAGGTTAGATTCTGATTGGCTTGTCTAGCTAAAATGACTAGACCTCATGCTTTGGCTGTGATCTCAGATAGGAACTAGTCTCTTGAGGAAGTAGACAGAATTTTCTGCATTGTTTACCCCCTTCCCAATCCTCGTTTGCTTGACTCAAGTTCCTTTAAAGTGGCCAGACATGAGTCCATGTTGTGGTGATGGCCTCTTCCCTAAAAAGGGACAGCTATTGAAAAGGTAGTTGTACTGCTGTTCTAAAAGAACGCAATTGATCTAAACACCTTTTAGTTGGGTTTCACATTTGTAGATGATCTATGGCAATGCCAAGAGTCATAACCTTGAATGCCTTGATCTCTCAGAGGCTTTTGACACTGTCAATCACAATATTGTTCTCCAAGGATTTTGGGATTTAGTTGCACCGATTTATGGTAATTTGTTTCCTTCCTTATATTGCAGTAAGTTTTAGCATCTCCTTTATGAGGTGCTATAGAATTCACATTCTCCCCTCTTGCTCAACATATAGATGAAAAGTAAAGTAAAATAAAATTCATTTCTGGACTGGGAGGCCCTTTGGACATTCACTCATGACCTAGTCATCTTACAGCTTTACTTTGCGATGCATTCTAAATGGAACTTCTTGAAACCACTTGAAAACTTCCCCTAGTCCAGAATGCATTGGTATGGGCAGTGGTAGGCAAGCTCCAGTATATCCATATGACATCTCTTTTGACACTGTCAGTTGTGAAGGTCTGTGGCACATCTTGTCAACGTTTGGGTGCCTTGATAGATTCATCCTGATGATATGTGAGTTCCATTATGGTATGACGGCTCATGTTCTGGATGACAGAGAAGCTTCAGAGGCCTTTCCTGTTACAAATGGCATCAAGCAAGGGTGCATGTTAGCAGTGATCTTGTTCAGCATAATGTTTTCAGGCATGCTGTCAGATGCCTTCCAGAACAGTTCCTTGGGAATTAGCCTGAGATATAGGAAATTGTTCAACCTGTGAAGACTCCAGGCTGTCCAAGATAATGGAGACTGTGCTATGTGACCTCCTCTGCTGATGATTGTGCCCTGAATGCTGGATCAGAGCAGAAAATGCAAGCCAGTGTGGACAAATATTCAGCAGCATGTGACAACTTTGGTGTCCTTATCAACATAAAAAAGACCGAAGTGATGCATCAGCCAGCTCCAAAAGTCCAACCCCAAGAGCGCATTATCACGGTGAAGGGACAAAAGCTGCAAGCAGTGGACCAATTTACATACCTTGGCAGCACTCTCTCCCATGCAGTAAAAATTGACATTGAGGTCAACTGCAGAATCGCCAAGGCAAGCTCTGCATTTGGCAGATTATTGACCAACGCGTGGGACTGCCATGAAATAAGCCTTGCTACAAAGCTTAAAGTCTACAGTAGTGCTAACTACCCTGATGTATGCCAGTGAGACTTGGCCTGTATACAGGAGGCACACTAGGCAATTGAACCACTTCCACCTGACCTGCCTCCGTAGAATACTGAGTATCCAGTGGCAGGACAAGGTGCCAGACACAGAGGCCCCTCCAGAGCAGGCCTGCCATCAGTTCACATCCTGCTGAGGCAGGCCATGTTGCAAGGATGCCAGACCATCGCATCCCCAAACAGATCCTCTATGGTGAGCTGTTTCAAGGAAAGCGATTGCACGAAGGACAAAGGAAGCGATACAAAGATATGTTGAAAGCCTCCTTCACCTTCAAGTCCCTGGAAATTGACACCACTTCCTGGGAAACCCTGGCACAAGATTGATCAACATGGCACACACTGATCCACCAAGGCTGCCAGACATCTGAGGACAGAAGACCAACCATGGCACAAGTTAAGCGAGCACTCCACAAAGCTAGAGCAAATGCCGCAGCAATGATGCCCATATGTCTGCCCGACATGTGATAGAACATTTCATGCCCATATAGGTCTTACCAGCCACCTGCAGACACATCGTGGACAACCCACAATCTGTTAGATGTCAAGGTCCTCTTTGAACACCATGGGCGAACATCATGATATCCCTGTTTCTTGAGCTGCATTAATTATCAGTATGCTTCCAGGTACAGTTCAAGGTGCTGATTATTAGCTATAAATTTTGGTATGATGTAAGTCCTGGTTATTATTTGACAGAATATCTAACTCCCAAGATGTCAGCTCAGTATAAGCTGACAAGATTGGCATGCCCTTTGTATCATCTATGAGACAGAAAGCATGCTTTCTCTTGTGGCACCTGCTGTGGCTCCCCATCCTGATGGCATTCCATAAAGCCTTATGTGTTCTCCTAAGACTCAGATTAGAGTGGCCCTTGTTGGATATATTTGCAGGGGGGGGGGGTGTTGGCGAAATTTGCCATCTTTATTCTTTTTTTATCGTTCTATTTACATTGTATCTTCTAGCTTGTTTAGTTTTATTTTAAGCTGTCCAGTGTCCATCTGGAGTTGGTCATTGCCTAAATTGAATAAATTAAACTTTCAACATTCTAATAAAATTAATGATTTTATATCATCTTTATTTTCTTGGACATTAACATTTGTATCATTTGTTTTAATTATGTTCTTTGACAAAATAATACATTGTCCATACAAAACCATACATTATCACTAGCATTTCTCATCCAATTTTTTTTCCATATTATTTCAACACATTTGTATTTCATTCTATTCACTTCTTGTTTAACACGTGTCTTCTACTTATGGAATAAATCGTTAACTTACATTAAAAAAAACCTAACCCAATACTACTGAAACAGTGTCAAAACATTGAGTGTTAATAATAGTTTATTGCCTGAGACTTCCGGTGGGAGGAGCCTGACAGAGGGTTGTTATCTTTAACAGCTCTGGAATCTTGGCGTCGTTAATCTGTCTAAACAGCAATCTATCAAGCTGTTTGGCAGTTTATTTATCCTTTCTTTGGGCTTAGAAGAGAGAGATGAGAAGCTATGCATGGGAAGCTTTCCAACTAGCCCTTTCAGCCTAACGCTGGGAGGAAGGGGGGAAGGCACTGGCTGCAGCATGGCAGTTCCGAGCCGGGATTCATTCTGCCTTTTGTTGCAAAATGAAGGTTTTCGCTCATCCTCAGCACAATGATTTATTATGGACTTCAAGCCGAGCTGAACCAATATCTGTGAACATCTTAACTGTATGTATAAATCCTTAGCTCCATCTGCAAAGAATTCCTTCTGCTGATTACTTGTTGAAAGTTCTATAAAAATGGCACCAAGCTGTGTAGGAGGGGCATGTCTCAGATAGAACTTTTGCAAAGCCTAAAAGTGATTTATTACCAAGAAGTGATTTATTATCTAAACAAATAGCAATTGCTGTATAATTGGACTGCCTGGACTTTTTAACTGACTAAAGAAGATTAAGCTTGAGATGGCTTCTAAGCAAAAATTCCCCCCCTCCTCCGCCCGCATCGAAAAGTGCTGGAAATTCACCAGCACCTTCTGCTAAAATACAATCATTACTCCCTTCTACTTCTGCAGGGGACCCCCTGACAAAGGAAATTCTGCAGAAGGAATTAATTGATGCGTTAAAAAATCATGCTGTTACGATGGAAGCAAAACTTAAGGAAGAGATAGCTGCTTCTAACAAACAGATGTCTGAAGAACTTATGACATGTAACCAAAGGATTAGAGGGGAATTTTCTGATGGCTCTGAATGTGCTAGCGGGTTATGCACATGGCCTTGAAGAAAAGTTAGAAGATCTTAGTTACTCTAATACGAACTTGGTAATGAAAATGGAGGCGGTCCAGCAAAAGGTTAGCGATGCAGAAAATGAAATCATAATGCTACAGTATAGGCAAATGGAATTTGCTTTAAGGATAAGGGGCCTCCCTGAAAATACACAAGACAACCTGAAACAGACTCTCTCTGAAGCCTTCGACCTGATGGCAGGAAGGTCAGGAGGGAATCTTGATTGGCAAATCGAAAAGGTTTACCGCATTAATTCCTCGCTGGCAAAACAAAAACAATTACCAAGAGATATAGTGATCTACTTCGCCACTAGAGATGTGAGAAATACGATATTACAGGAATCCTACAAAAATAAGCTTCAAATCGGGGGTTGGGAGGTGACTGTCTTGAAGGAGATACCACCTAAAATTCTGAGATCTAGGAAAGACTATGCCTTTTTAGTTGAAGAGCTTAAAAATCACTAGATACAGTTTAGATGGGACACACCAGCCGGCATCGTATTAGCTACCTTGGAAAAGGACATTGCCTCAATACAGTATGGAAGGCACAAGATTTCTACACCAACGTACTGAAGGGTGGACAACCCTCTTCCTCTAGATCTAGACAAAGAGAACAAGAAGGATATGATGGAAAGCAAACCACTCAAGTATTAACAAGGGGGGATCAACTTGTTCTCTCAGAGGTACAAGAAGCTAAAGAACAAAGACAAGACCGTGTGGTTACTAGATGAATGGAACAGGAATTAAGAAAGCAATGTACACAAGCCACCGTTCAGGAGCATACAGGTGTTACATCAAAAACACTGGGAGGAGCTAGGCCAAAGGTTAAATTCCAAGATCTTCAGATGGCTATTAAAAAGTTCCAGGGGGCTAATGATGGTAACTAAGTCTCTAATATGGAATGTTAAGCGATTGGATCAATTTAGCAGGGGATGGAGTGTTCAGTATTGAAGGGTATGATTTGGTATATGGCTGCTTATTTGCTGTATAATAAAGAGGTGGATGAGAATTTTAAAGGTCATCTTCTGGGGAATGCCTTGCTACGGGTTGGGAAAAAACATCAATATAAATTAAATGACATGGTAGACTTATAAAAATATGATGGATTATGCAAAATGTTCTCCAAAAAAAAAGGATAAAGTTTACCCCCCACACACCTATTTTTTGTTATGTATAATTACTGACTGTACAGCAGTAGAGATTAACTTGACTTTGCATTTGATAACTGCAGCTAGATTGTTGGTGGCGTAATATTGGAAGAAGGAAGATTTGTCTACTATCTAGGAATGGACATTGAAAACCACAAACTTAGCAGAGATGGCTAAAATATTTGCATATCTCAAGGATAATTCAAATGAGAGATATAAACGAGACTGGGAAAAATGGATTGACTATATTCAAAATAAATATGGGTCTAGGAAATTTCAGATAGCTTATGATTAAGATCAGAAATGATACAAATTGTTTATAGTTAGCCTAGCAAGGAGGAGCTAAGCTCAATTCAAAGATCTTATTAACTTTCTACTTTTTCTTTAAGTATACCTTAAACTGTTTTTGTTAAAGATTTATACCTTGTATTGGTTCTGGGAAGTCAGGGTGGGGGAAGGTTGGGGGGAGGGGGGGAGGGGAGAGGGAGTGGAGTTAACTAAGTTGGAGGAGGGATGTTGGATGATTGTACATGTATAATGGTATTTTTTCTTTTTTATGTATATTGAAATGGAATTATAAATACCATCAACACAAAAGGGAGTTTGCTCAGAAGCTGAAATACACCAAGTGAATTAGAGGAAGAGTAGGAAGCAGAGGAGAGAAGAAAGATAGGAAGAGAGGGATAGGAGAGAGGGTGAAGGGGGAAGATGAGGTGTATAAGGAGGAGTGGTAAGGGAAGAGAGGAGAAGGAGAAAGGAAGGGGAAGTAGAGTAGAAAATGATGGAGGGAAGACGGGATGTAGAAAGGGGGAGGAGAGAGGGGGAAGAAAGTGTCGGATAAGGTATAAATATGGTGTATGAAGAGCAGAAGAGCCAATAACTGGGTTTTTCTCTTTTTTTTCTTTGGTAGTTGATGGTAAGATAAATTGATGTAAGTATTTAATAATACAACATGACATTGACTATGTAATAGTATACATGTGATTATATGTTATGAAAATGGAAAATAAAAACTTTCTATGGAAAAAAATAGTTTATTGCCTCCATTCTAGGTATATATTACAGCTAATAAAAACATGTCTACTTATTTTAGTAGCAATATCTAAAATGAAAAAAGTGAGACAAATATGCATAGGAAGAAAGCCCATAGCTCTTTGTCCTTCTTCCTATTTTCTGAGTTCTTATTGGTTATATAGAAGGCAGGATTAATTTGAACAAACCAGTAAAGAATCCATATACACACACATACTTTGACCCTTTCAAAGATCTTTTGTTAGATGACACAGAAGACAAAGGAGGCAAAGGAAGAGACAGAGGCAGAGAGAGGGGGAGAAGGAGACAGACAGACAGAAATATAGAGATATAGATATAGAGATAAAGATAGATATGGACAGTTAACTTTAAGTTAAATAACAACCAAAATAAGCTGTCATTGATTCCTTTTGGTAATGGCTATTTATATTTTCATTTCTATACTTTTTAATATATATTCTAATATACTAAATATTCTATATATTTCTAATACTGATAAAGAATCTAATAATGTATTTTTGTGCCACATTCAATCTGAATAGCTTATATTAGCTTCCTTCCTTGTGGCATTAATTCACCAAGGTCTGTTGTTAAACATGAAAACTGTCCTTAATCCACCTTAACATGTTTATCTCTTGGTGTGTGCTTGGCATTGAGGTCAGGCAGCCCTGAAGGATCTTTGGAATGTCTTAGGATGCCCTTTGGATTTGGCAGTGGACATGCAGCCTTGCATCTAACTCAAATTAGTTTTCAGTGTGAATGTTCAGGATGCCTATTATATTACCAAATAGTCAGTTCACTTGTAGCCAGAATGCATAACGTGATAATAAAAAATACTTAGCCAATCATATTCTGAATCAAGACTATTAATTGCTTTCAGTCAATGGATACCATAAGGTAATACTTTGGACTTATTAAGGTGTCACTTTGAAAATAAACTCAAATGCTAATTAGCTTTGATTTTTAAAAAGTGATGCTCATTTTGTTCTCTGCAGAATCACATTATTTAAAATCATCAAGAAAAGGTTAAATAACATACTTAATATGATTTTAAAAATTTGTTGTTCAAATTATATTAATTTTCAAGTTTTGGGGTAAAAAGTACAATAATCTACTTTTGTACAAGACATTAACTTACTTTTAGTAGACTTTTAAAATACAGTAATTTTATGCCTCAATAAGTGCTGTCAAATCCCATTAAAATACAATAGTATCAGAATGAAATAGTAAAATTGCAGTGGTAAAAAGAAGAGAAAGGCTTACTTTAGGGTACTTATGGCTACCATGAAATGTTTGCACTGCAAAAGGCAACAAACAAAGAAAGGTATGGCATCCACTGAAATTGTGCTTTCCGGTTGACTTGTGTTGAAAGACCAAACCTGAAGGGACCATGGTTGTGAAGCCAAGTTGGCTGGGCAGCATTCAGCTGTCAGCTGAGTAGCTGTTCAGAATTCAAAAAATGTGGTGGGGATTGCATTTGGCAGGAAACTGGAGGAAGGAATAGAAATAAACATGAAGTGATCAGGAAACTACCTTTTAATTATTAGGTATTCTTTGCAGCATTGGAAAAATGAAAGCAAGATTATAAAGACATATTTCAGTAGGAGAAGATCAAGATTTTAATCAAATTCGATATGGATGTGCCTAATTATTGCTGCAGTTTGACATTCACCTACTGTGAAAATGTGTGACTAAAATAAAGAACTATGTCCATACATCATAGCAACTGCAGGGATATATTATAGAGGAATGTGACTATAAGTTTAACAATTTATAGTAAAGTTTTTTTTAAAAAAAAGATAAGGCAATGGGTGGGGGTTAAGCAGATTTTTTTCACTGTTTACTTTATTCATCATATTTTCTGCTGAATTTAAGGGTCAATGTGGTTTCAAGATCTTTTTCCAGGACAAAAAAATAATAGTGATTGAAAAACCAAACACTGACCTCCCTAATAGCTAAGGTTTTAGCAAAACTTTAAGATTTCATATGTTTTCAATATGAAACTGCAGAAGTGTGTGTTTCTCCATAGGGTAGCAATAAACCCAATGGAATAGAAGATGTAAAGCAGCAGAATATTTATATATACATATTTATATATTAAAAGAAATCTCCTAAGAGTTCACTTGGTGCTATTCTGCATCAGAATTAAAGGTATTATACAAAAACTAATTATGTCATTTGGATACTTTCTTGACAAGAAGTGCTTTGTGTAAATCAGACATAAATAAGCTATTCGAGTTAACTGAATTTGCATTGTCTCATGTCAAATTTACAAAGGATGTTCTTGAAAACAGAAAGATACTATATATTAGGATGGCTATTCTGTGTATTTGTAAAGTAGAAACTGTCAATACTAAAGCTTTATGTTTTTAAACATAGGAGGAAGTTCCTGTGGAACTGGTCCAAATGTTCTTTAATGTTTATTCATTTTAAATCAACTATTTCCATCTGCATTTAAACTAAAGGATTAGAATAATCCTATGATTTCATAACTTGATTCTAAATAATAAACTGACATGTAATAGAAATAGAATCAATCCATTCAAGGAAAATTGTTTTTTTTTAATGTTCATCTTTTTTGTACACAAAACATTTGAGATATTGAAGAATCTTCTGCATTTAAATACTTCATGCACTTCCTATGTAGGCAATGTAAACAGTCCAATCATTTATATATGCAACTGCATAGGCAATATCTTCCATTCAACTTCATATATTTTGCTACTAAGCACGTCATCAATAACATCTTTGTTTCTGCAGCACAGTAGCATATTGTATATAAAAAGGCAGTAAACCCCACTCCCACTACTGAAGGTGTTACTGTTGCTGACAAAATGTTTAAAAACAAACACATTCAGAGAACACCAAGGACTCCGCAGTAGCATTTTCTTGACATGTCAAACATGGCTTCGAACTTCAATGGCAAACAAATAATAGTGATGTTGAACAAATGCACAAAAATACTTGAAGAGTTATAATATATCATATGGTGGGCTGGCACATACTATGTAGTTCTTGGCCTCCAAAAGACATTGTATTAGCTTATGTTAATTATATGTCTCCTAAATATAACATGGATTAATCTCTGAATTGCACCGGACCCTATGAGAAACTGATTTTTTATGGTTG
This sequence comes from Thamnophis elegans, assembly GCF_009769535.1. Classification (NCBI taxonomy): domain Eukaryota; kingdom Metazoa; phylum Chordata; class Lepidosauria; order Squamata; family Natricidae; genus Thamnophis; species Thamnophis elegans. The sequence goes on along the minus strand of NC_045549.1, from coordinate 26,641,023 downwards.
AGTATAGTATAGATATTCCAGATCTAATGCTACTATTCTACCTATCAAAACAATAATACAAAAATAACAGTATAATTTGCTTTATTTAAAATAAAAGAATGCCCAATCTTCAGGAGTGCATATCTATAAATTAGTAATTACAGTATACATTGGTACATTGTTCACTTTTATGAAATTACAAGGAATTATGAATTCATGCAATATTAATTTTTAAAAAAATATATTGATACTTTTAAAATTCATAAGATATCTCTGATTCGGTGAACCATGCTTCATATTAACTTTTGGATTAAAGAAAGCTCAAAGCTCATCTGTTACAGATGGTGTTTGGATTTTTTAAACTAATCTGTAAAAATCATGTGTCTTGTTTTCTCTGTCTTGATACGTCTACAAAAAATCCTCTAGTCAAGCTATTTTTATTATGATAAAAATTGAATGTTTCCTAAGAAATTAAGACTTATTAATTGAGGTAAATTATGCTTGAGAAAAAATGTCTACAAAGAAGCAAGCAGGAGAGAAGCAATAGTGACATTTGATCAATGAAGATACAAACATACCATGTGAAAATTTAATGCAAAGTTTCTAACTGCAGATAAAAACATTCCAATTAAATTTTACTTCAGTTTTAAAAGAACAAGAATAAACATGATTAGTATAACATACTGCAAAGCTATTCACTCTCAGAGTAGATTTATATTCATGTTTCTCTCTGCTAGAGGTACAAAGACTGTAGCCTCAAGCAGAATGTTGTTTTAAATTAAATCTAACTTAATTTACTGAGACCTAATTCCAAACAAAATCTATAACATTATCTGTTAACTGTACAGAACAAAGTCATCAGTCTGTCTTGCTGCTAGTAACTATAAACATTGATAATGTTGACTTATAAAAGCAAAGATTGTTTTGGTCTAAAACAAGGAAAAAATTTTATATCATACTGCATTTTCTCAAAAGCATTTTTTTTTAGGTTCCCAATACTAGGCTCTCTTTTTTTTTAAGTGTAAAATGCCATCTTTCATTTCAACCACAATTTATACACATAGATTTTGTATGCACATTATGTGAGCTATTTTGCTCAATCCCAGATTGCCTAACCAACAGCATCTTAAAACACAACCAGCCTATATTTCAGCAGCTATTAACTGATTCCAAATGGAAACACTAACTTAGTATTTCCACATTATCTTTTTATAACAAGTCCCTTGTTCCCTCATCAGCTGTGTTTTCTCTTTAGACTTACCAATCCCTCGAGATCTTTATTCACTCCATTATTGCATCCATAATAGTCTGGAATTTTATCTGCATCTTGTACATTCCCTTCCACTCTTACGCCCTTGTCTGAGCCGCAAGCTTGGCATATGGGTGCATTGCCCATATCCTTCTGTTAACTCCTGTAGTGGGTTTGACCTCGCAGAGTATGGAATATTCCAAAAGGGCAGATGAGTTTTGAAAATCGAGAATGATATTTGTAACTTCTATTTATTTGCTCTCCTGAGTTTTCTTTGGCAGAGGTTTCTCTCTACTGGCCTAGGTTAAAAAGAAACTTTAACAACTACAGCCAGCATTCAGTGACCATTTCCAATTCAGGCTCTGCCTGTCTATTTTTACACCTACTGGCCCAGCTATGCATGTAAATTGAATGGGGAGGGAGGCAGCCTGACTAGCTCTGAGTTAAGGCCCTACTGTGTGAAATGCCTTCACACACGGAGGTTATTGAATTACTCAGCTGCATGCCTTTGAATGTTTTGATTTTTTTCCCCCTCCCTACTACATTATACATCAATGCTTGCTTACAGCATTACATTAATGCTGCTCGTTTCTAAAAGGAGGGGCTGAAAACCTTTTACTGTAAAATGATAACTATTATGAATTTATCATACCAAAACTATATGGAGACCCTTTAAAAAGTGATATTTCATGCCATTATAGCATATTCCTTCATACTGTAGGGTTTTTTCCCTCCCTCTCTCTCTCATAGCATTTATGAATCATGGTCTACAGAATTATTTTTCACAATTTGCAAGATTATGGCATTTGCGTAGTTTCTAAAAATTAAATTACACAATAACTCAAAATGTAACATGAAACTATCTATCTGATTTATGGTAATATAAATGTGTTTTGGGAACAGTTCTAATCATAACTACTATATGAAGGTGAGGGATGCTTGTAGTCAACTACTTTCTTCCATCTCCCCCAGATGGACCTTTAAAAAAAACTCCACATAATCTAGTGAATAAAACCAATAAGAAGTCTATCTTCATCCAAATTTGAAATATCTCTAGAAGAACACCATGAAGGAAGTCATCGAGATCTGCTGAAAGTTTAGACTTAGAATAACTTTGTTGTCATTTTGAATGTATACTAATCAGCATACATTAAAATGTACATGTAATTATTGATATAGAAATATGTACTAATCTGCAAAGACCAACTTAGAGTCAAATGCAACTGGGGAAATATAACAGTCTCATAAATAAATAGCATATTTAGGAACTATCCAGCATATAATCTCAGCATAATGAATATACCGTATTTATCGGCGTATAACACGCAGTTTTAAAACTAAAATTGCAAGCTTAAACCCTGCCTGCGTGTTATACGCCGATACTCCGGGTGGCAGAAGCCCGGGACCCAGTCAAATTCGCTGCGCAAGGTGAAACGGCCGGCAGCAGCCCTGCTCTCCTGCTGCGGCTTCTGTTTCAATAGGGAAGAAAACTTCCTTTCGCTTCCCGGGCTTCTGCCGCCCGGCAGAAGCCCCGGGACCCAGTCAAATTCGGGAAGCGAAAGGAAGTTTTCTTCCCTACTGAAACAGAAGCCGCAGCAGCAGCCTCGCTCTCCTGCGGCCAGCGTCCGTTTCAGTCGCTTCCCTTGTCCGTCTTGATTGCTGGAAGCAGTAACAAACGGCGCGTCCGCTCCGCATCGCCCTGACAACCACCCCAGCCGGCGGCTGCCAGGCCTCGCTGGAGTCAATTGCAAAGCTGCGTTCAGCGCTTTGAGGACCTGAGGCATCTTGGGAAATGTAGTTCCCTATCAGAAAGAATGGAGTAGCTGCGAATTTGTAACAACATAATATAACTTGGTGCTTCGCAGGTTACGAAAATCTCGTTTGATTTGCACACTGTTTTTTAAAAGTTAGATAAAGAAATTATGCTGTGAAAGCGACTAGATAGCCCCCCTCCCCTTCCTGTGTGTGAGAAAGGGAAGGAGAGGAAGGAAGGAGGGAGGGGGGAGGAAAGAAGAAGGGAGGGGGGGAGAAGATGGAAGGAGAAAAGATGGATGGAAGGAGAAAGAATGGAAGAAGGAGGAAGATGGAAGAAGAAAGGAAGAAAAAGAAGAAGGGAGGGAGAAGGAAGGAGGTAGGAAGAAAAGGGGAAGAGAGGGAAAGAGCAGAAGACAAAGAGGATGAAGTTGATAGGCAAGAGGAAGGGGGAAGGAAGGGAAAAAAGAGGGAGAGAGTGAAGATGAGGAAGAGGTTTTTGGTTTTCCAAAAAGCAGTGATTCTGATTAAGTTCTTTTGCTCAAAGAGGTGTTTTTCATTTCATATTGCCTTTTAAGAGGAGTTAATGTTATAATTCATGTTCTAATGTTATAAATTTTAATCCAACATTAAGTTCCGAGCTTCCAAGTCATTTATTTTTAATGAAAAAAATTTTTACTCAAATTTTTGTGTTAAAATGGGGGGTGCGTGTTATACGCCGGTGCGTGTTATACGCCGATAAATACGGTAATTGGAATTTGACTATAGTTTCAAGTTTGACACCATTTTTAGAAGCATGCTGATTTTATACAAAATAATTTCCATTCTATGAACTATACCACCTACTTGAAAAACTCTAGATACTTACAATAACTACTGCATTATTTTTAATAAGACAAACTGAAAAGGAAACTAAATGTAATTTTTAAAAACTTATTAAAAAGGAAGATATTTTCGTGAGCGAGATTCAAACACCTTGACACAATGGTCAGATATGGGAGATTCCATTCTACACCCTACAATGAACGTCTCTGCATTTGTGGAGCTGCAGAGATGGAAGACCTGGCTCACATCCTATTTGATTGTTGCTTGTATAGGGGGGTGAGAGACAGCTACCTTGGTCTATTTACCAAATGAATGACCCATTGGGATCCCCTTATCAAAACAACTTACTTTATGTGCGGCCAGAATCTGAAAATAATATTTAACACAGCACAGAACCACAAAATGGTTCGGTTGAGATCTGCATAAGTGGGACTGACTGGGGTAGATTGTAAGGGTGACACCGAAATATAATTTTATGTCATTTTATTCTATAACTATTGTATTTTACCCTATTATTATAAATTGTTGTATAGGATTTTATTGGTTTGAACCTTGTGCTTTGATATCGCCTATTGGCTAATCAATTAAGCTATCATCTTTTAAAAAGGCAGACCATGACAATTAGCAACTGAAGTTGTTGAGACAAAAATCTTTTGAAAGACTACTGAACCCAGAGTCCACAAACTTCAAGGAATCATCAAATCCACCTCCAGACTATCATCACCTTTATTTCACATAGTGCAGTAACACTTTCCTTTTTGGAAAGAATGTACAACATAAGCAGAATCTTATGGGAAGAGATGGACTGGTAGGTGCAATTATGGAGAGCTAAGATCAGCACTCAGAATTGCACCCATTAACTAATGCAATGACCAAAGCCCTAACATTATTTATTGAATGAAGGCCAATATACATGTCCCAGGATAATGTTTCAGGATTCAATGTGGGTCAATCACCCAGACCAGAGGTTTAGTCTTCTGAGCTTTCGAACTTGTGCTGGAGCAATCCCAGTCTTGTAGAATGAATGTATGTATAACAAGTTAATTTTCTGTTTATGCAATTCTGATTTCTCAAATGCAATTTATGGCAACTAGTAATATTATGACACTTTAGAATATTATTTTAATCTCAAGATTTTTGCTACAATTCCACAACTTCCATTTATCTTTATTTAAAACATTAATAAGGAGATATTCAGACATTTTTGGTTAGATAATTAAAGTATTTAGTAAACTCCAACCATTCTCATTATTATATAATCTTACATTTAAAGAGAAACATGTTTTACACAGGCAATTGCCTGAGCAATTCTTAGTGTTAGAAGTTTTTTTGATATAGCTCTTTTTTGAGTGGTTTTTTTTTGCAATATATAAATATACATATCCTTATAAACTAGGGGAAAATAAGACATATAGGATACTTAGTAGTATCTGTAATACACATTATTTGCACCCAAATAGATATACAAAACAGAGGGATACGTATTTTTCCAAGTTTAGTGTTGTTAAAATGTTTCAAAGTTATCAAAGACAATACTTCATAAAGCAAATAATTCCACTTGTTGGCCTGATTAAGGGAGTAAACAGCATTCCAACCTTGAAGTCCTAACTAAGTACTTAAAGTTTCAAAGTCTTTATAAAAAGGTGGATATTTTCCAGGATTGTGTTATTAATACAGCTGTTGTGGACCTCTTATATCCAGTGGCAGCTAAGGAATAAGATACAATGAAATGCAAAACAGTCAGAAGTTTCTTTTGCTCTTGAAGTTTCTTGAACTTTTTTCAAAATGCCCTAAAGGCCATTAATGAAAAAGTGCAAGATATCTGTGACCTAATTGGTTTGGTTGTGCCATGAATGACTTGGTCCTAGGATTTGTAAACACTGACTGTACCCTTTGGGAATTAATATATTCTTCATTCCAGTTCTACATTAGATTTTAAAAATGAACATTTGTTAGGGGTTCTAAAAACATAATTAGAAGATGCTTTATGCTTTATCATTGCTTTATTTCCATTTGAAACTTTACTGAATTTGTACATCCTTTTTCACAAATAGTAGTAGTCATGATACCTAACACAAAGCTTGAAACTAATTCCATATGTTGTTTCAATTATACATAACTGTTTCTGCTCAAACCCTACAGAAAAATGTTCTGCAGTTAATCCTTGATTTACGACTGGTCACCTGGCAACTTTTCAAAGTTATGACAGACCACACAAAAGGTACATATGATCCAGATTTGAAATTCTGATAATTGCCTCCATGGTTACCTGATTACATTTTGGATTCTTGGCAACCAGCGTGCATTTATAGCTACTTGTAATCAGATGATTGCAATTTATGTCATTTTTGCTAGAAATGTGATGACCCACACTTAATGACCAGAATGATTGATAATTATAATCCTAACTTGGGGACTATCTCTATACATTTCTGTTCCTTTACAAATCCTCCAAATTCTTTTCTATTGAAAGAAGGGACATTTGATGTCTAATGCATTAACTACCGGTATTGAATATGAGCTGGCCAGTCAACCAGGTTTTGGGATCAGAGGATTACATTAGGGTTAAGGTTAGGAAATAGCCTATTCTTGTCAAAAAATAAAAATATGAACTTTAAAGGAACATAATATATTCAGACTACAGGAATTTATTCATAGGCTAGCAAACTTTGAGGTACCTTATCACTTCATAATATTTATCTTGTTTGAAAGCTGACATTTCTTTGCCTCCTAGTTTTTCTAATCTGGAAATCTATTTATATTGATCTCACACACTACTAAGTAAAGACGAAAGATGTAAAAACAAACCTTCAAGGAGCACTTTATTAAAAGTAGATGCATTACACCACTCGAGGCCCTGATAGAAAAGACAGCTATATACCAATTAAAGCACAATTTTATAACACAGTCATGAAATCATTTCAAAAGTTCTATAAGGATTTATTTTTTCTTAAAATACAATTTTGGTCTGTTTGTGTGGCATTTGGTAAACTGTTTACATCAATGTATCATTTAAAACAATAGAGATGTCTTTGCTACCAGAGAACTATTAATTATTGTTAACAGAAGTGACCAAACGTATTAGCATTTTACTAATATTGCTAAATATATCCAAGAGAGTCTATATAAAGCAGTGCTGCTACCAAGGATGCAACAGTACATAGAATGGATGACAAATATTCAAAGTGCTTTGCCTACATGATATAACAATTCTAACTTGGTAAGATAGCAATGCTAACCTTTTAAAAGACAAAGATATTAACAGAAATACAAAAGAGATGTGAAAATACTGGCTGCCCATGTACAAAGAAAAGCAATGAGAAAATTATTCCCTATGCTGAAAACCTTTTGAGCCTGAAAACTTTTCTATTGTTGATTTTTAACTACATGCCAAATACGTAGGTTCATAATCATGGGTTGCATTTAGCCTGCCAAAAGTACCCCTTCCTGCAAGCATTTGCCCAGATTCTATTACCAAATTTCAGCGGTACTGAAAGCTTCCATTTTCTCTATCAACTACAACCATTGCTAGTACCAACAAGGCACCATTTCTGCTTTCCTCAATTCTTCTTCACTTTACAGAACAAGATATATAGTGTGTATATGCCTGGAAGGCTCCTAGGGTGGAGCTAAAAGGCAAAAGGGAAGCAGTATGCCCCCTCCCATATTTGGCCATACCAGGTGCTTTGACATGTGTGTGTGTGTGTGTGTGTGTGTGTGTGTGTGTAAGCCAGTTTGTGCAGTGATTAGGGCATCAGGCTAGAAACCAATAGACTTTAGGTCTAGTCTCTGGAGAGCCTAGACCTAAAGCCAGCTGGGTCACCAGAGGCCAGTCATTCTCTTGCAGTCTTAGGAAGTACACAATGAAAAACCATTTCTAAAATATTTCCAAGTTAACTCTAGGGACTTCTCCACGCAGTCTCCAGGAATAAACACTGACTTCAAGGAACAAAAAAACAAAACAAAAGGAGGGGAGATATATCTATCTTACACTGTACCAGTGGTGGGTTCCTACAAGTTCAGACCGGTTTGGCCAAATCGGTAATGGTTTGGTAGCCTAAGTCGCTGGAACCAGTAGCAACCCAGGCCTGCCACACCTCCAAACCAGTTCTTCAGGTAGCTCTGTAAGTGCCGCCATCTTGTCTTTAGCTTCTGTGAATGCGCAGAACAATTTTTATTGCACTGTGCATGCGGTGCACCCACAAACAAACCGGCAGTAGTGCCCGCTGGAATCCATCCCTGCATTGTACTGTATTCTCATATTCTCCCTCCCTCTCTATCTTCTTTATGTATACTGTATATAGTAACAGTATGGAGTTGCTGTCATTTTTTTAAAAAAAATATCAGAAGCAATTAACTATATTTAAGAATAAGTTCATTGCTTGTTAACATTAAAGTGTATAAAACTGCTATTCTTCTCTAAAACCAACCATTTACTTAACAATGGCAGGCAATCCAACAGTTAGATATTTTCCATTGATCCATATGTGCAAAATCCCACTGATCTCTCATCTCTTCTACAAATTCTCTCATAGCAAAATTATTTTTTATAGAAAAAGGTGGAGCTCTTATCCTACTGATGACTTTATGCCATATAGATAAAGTAAAATGCAACCACAGTATTTTCCATCAGCTTTGGTATACTTGACATGCATTCAATGAAAACTGATCCATTTCATTTTTAGATAATATCCATAAACCTAGTGAATGATTTGACAATAAAGATCGAATAACAATCTTGTGGACAATGATTTGAGCCAACCTATCCATTAATGTTTAATAATTAAATACTCAACCAATTAAAATTGCTTATTTTTAGCCATCTTTTAAAAATAATCCCCAGAAGGCTGTTCTTATATGTGAATTCATCAGTGCATTAATCACAGTAATCCCTTCTTGCTAGTGTCAGAGTCACAGCAAGCTTTTATCCGACATAAACATATGTCTCTATATTCAGCATTCAAACATAAAAGCACTCTATCCTAATATTTATTTGTATGATTATTTATACAGTATTTATGTCACATAGAATGACTCATAATAATCATATCATACTAATACCATGTTATAGTGAAAATAAACACTTTATTACTTATCCTAGCCAAATATATTAATATGGTTGAGGAAATATAATTAAGAGTTAGCACAGTTTTATCACAACATGGTAATATGTGTGCCTCACTTTTACATGGATGGAACAAACGATGTATGAATGCTGTTTTGCCATAGTGGTCTAAACCACTCAACTAACGGTATAAAACATAAAGTTACACAATACCTTTGCTCAATTTGTGAAAACTTTTTAGTCTATACAAGCACAATTTAATATATGTAATTTAAAACTCTTTTATTGTTGTTGTGTTCCAAACAAAGAAAACAAAGGGGGATAGTAGTATCCATTGGGGTAGATGTTTGTCATTGTTTCAATCACATTTCAAAAAGAATTAAGCCAGAATTCAATTTTCATAATTCAGCAGTTTCTAGCAAAATTTCATTCATTTGTTTTATTCATTCATTTAAAAGACATATATGTCATGCATTATATGTATTAAAATGCAGATGAATTTAATTTAAAGTCAGATTAATTTCTTTAACGGTAATTAGGGATGTATTGGAGCATGTTATTTGAGGTAGGCTACCTCAACTAATGTTCTCCAGTACATCACCAAATATAATTCTCAGGCTCCCATCTGAAGGTTCCCAAAAGTTGGGATGTCATCCCCAGGAGGTACACCACATTATAAAATTAGCAATAGTAATAGCAATAGCAGTTAGACTTATATACCGCTTCATAGGGCTTTCAGCCCTAAGTGGTTTACAGAGTCAGCATATCGCCCGCACAGTCTGGGTCCTCATTTCACCTACCTCGGAAGGATGGAAGGCTGAGTTAGCCTTGAGCCAGTGAGATTAGAACCGCTGAACTGCAGATAACAGTCAGCTGTAGTGGCCTTCAGTACTGCACCCTAACCACTGCGTCACCTCGGCTCTGTAAAATTAACTCCACAAGAAGGCTAAAACTGCTTTTATTGAGATTGGCTATATAATAACATAATCCTGATTGTGCTGTCTGTCTGCTGCCGTAGAAAAATGTATTTCCTGGGCCCAGCTAGATGGCAATATTTGTGGGATGATGCCTGTACAGAGGCATTAAAAATAATACCATTGTTTTATTTATGGTTTCATGTATTTCATAAGATAATAATATCAGGCCTATAAAAGTCCAGAAGATCACTAGATAACAACAAAACGGGGTGGGGGTGGGAAGAAACCAACTAGATATGATAGCTGCATAATTAAGGCCTAGTATTAATGTGCAATTTTTGGTTTGATTGGGCCTTTGATACATAATACTTTTTTATTATAGTTACTATGGCCTTGTGGCTTAGGCTAGATTTGGTTTAATCTTTCATTTTGTACATTTCTATTTGGTATCTATTTTAATGCCTTTCTCAAAGGTTATTTATCTGTGAGCTCTGTTTTTAAAACAAAGTTAAAAGTTAATTTTCCACAATTTATTTAAAGTTATTGGGATAAATGCTTTAAATATACCTTAAAACATAAAATGTTTGCAATAAATCTATATTAAAAGATATATCGTGGATCCAAAGAACTCTTTCTGTTATAACTTTTTTATCAGCAACTTGAATAATCCAACTTTACCTTCATTAAATATTGGTCTGAAAATAAACTTCATAGGAAACAAAGGTTTACTTCATGATTTTCATTACATGGTAATCCAACAGTCTGCTGTTCAGTTCAGAAATGTCAAGCAGCGTAAAATTGTTATACAATATAATAGAAAGACTAAATAATTAAGCAGTGTGTGCATTATTAACATGAAACATCTTAAGATGTTCATGACTGGCAACATAATGGGAACTACATGAAATAGTAAAATTCTCAAGTGCTTAAAAACAATAATTTCAGATTTTCTGGCCAGGTTGTGAAGAGACCAGTCACGCTCTCTTTGAATTCAAAGGAATACATTTTCTAAATTTAGAGATTTGGAATTCATGTGTAAATACCCTGAAAGCAGAGGTGCAATTTAGCCGGTTCTATCCGGTTTTGGGCAAACCAGTAGGGGTGGCGGTGGGAGGCTCCGCCCACCCTCCCGAAGGTAATCACGGCCCATTTTTTCACGTTCTACGCATGCACAGAAAGTCCCTGTGCATGCACAGAGGTGGTCCGTGCACTCACATTAGTGAACTGGTAGCAAAGGTAAGTTGATTTTGTCACTTCCTGAAAGGGTCCTACAGAGAATGCCTCCATTTGGCAAACAGTCCATGTATGGCTGTTTTTGGATAGATCTGAAAATAATTTTAAAAAGGTATTGGTTTGAAGCAAAGAAAAAGAAAAACCTTGAGCCATCAACTATTGAACCATAATCAGATCACAAAAGGGGGGAAATATTCTAATGCTCTACACTCACCACAGTCTTTTGTGATATTTTTAGTACAGAATTATGGGCAGCTTTCATATAAAAAACCTGTAGCAAAACCTTTTGTTATTTCAAATCAACATCCTTACTCCTGAAGCTCCTGCTACCTACAATTCTCATTCCTATCTGTTCTGTCTTCCAATTTTCCTTGTCTCTGCTAGTATTCTCACTAAAGAAGAGTAAAATCAACTAAGCAGAATAAAAGGAATGGTTTTGAGGTAGTGCTAAAAAATAGCTATTTAATTTTGTTTAGTCCTCCCAACTGGACTTTTCTGTGCAACAGAGTTTTATACCTCGCAAACCATCATACTGAACACAATGGCTTATCCATATCCTAAATTTGCTATTTTGCCCTATGTGTTGAGAAATTGTGTTGTGTTGAATTTCTTCAAAAATCACTGAAGTGAGACCGTCATATCTGGGTTATTTCATTTTAGAATGCATACAGAAAAGATAAGGGCTTCTATCTAATTTCTAATGTAAAAGTAACGTAGCATGTTGAAAACCATCAAATGAGGGGTTGGAGCCCCAAAAATTAAAAGGGAGAATGAAGACATAGAAGATAAAGACAAGACAATAGATGAAAGTGGAAAAAAGGGAATATGGAAAAGGGAATTCGACGAATTGGAGCCCTACCCCAGATTCCAAGATACAGAAGAAGAAGAAATGGTAATGATGATGGATTTAAGAAGAGAAATTTTTTCAGAAGCACGATTGACAACCAAAGACAAGCTAATTTTAGTAACAGCTGGAGGGCAACGAGATTACCTGAGAGATCCTTCAAGCAACAAAGTGTGGAGAGAAGTCTATAAAAACCTTATAAAGGAAATAAAAAGAAGACTGACACCACAATTGGCAAGAGGGATAAGACTGTTTTGTTACTGGAAAGATACAGGTGGACAATGAAAGTTGATAATAAAATAATAGTTGATTTTTGTGCTCAATAAGTAGGAATTTAGTAATTCTTAGATTGTTTTAGATTGTTATTAAATGTTTATTTGTTAACAAATAATTAACTATAATAACAATAATGAAATGATAATGGATACAGCTTAATGATATATACATGTACTGGCAAACTAGTAAAATAAATTTGGATATAAATTGCAAATTGCAATTTGGGAAAAAGACCTATAAATTTTATTAACAAATTTTTATGTAGATCTTATCACAAAGGTGTAAGGGGTTTTTTTTGGGGGGGGGGTTTCCTGACGAGAGGATATGGGACATAAATAGTAAATGGTTTTTAGCCAATTATCATAACAACAAGGAAATGTCAATGGATATTATTTAATAATATATACATGCTATGATATTGCCAAAAGTAACTTGGATACAAATTCTAAACAACGAGTTGGGGGTGGGGAAGGGAGGGAAGGTTTAGAAACTTTATTAATTGACTTTTACTTAGATGTCATAAAGGTTATTGGATGATTTTTTTGAAATAGCTAATGAATGCCATTATGTGGTTGTGCCTAAGTATGAATGATTAAAGGTAAAAGCATGTTAAAATAATTGTAGTCAAATGAGAATTGTGGTACATTGATAGTAAGATATACAAAGATTTTTGATTTAAAGTGTATAATCTAATATGAACTATAAGTAATGACTGTGGAAGAAATGCACGAAAGTTATCCATAACCAATTGACACACTGTCTACAAGATGTAATGAAGAATGATTCTTTTTTGTGTGTGTTTTTATTCAATTAAAATAAAAAAAACTTCAGAAAAAAGAAAACCTTCAAATGTACAGTATTTTCTTGTTTTTCACAGGATTCCATGGTCCAATTCATTTTTTAGCTTTTTCTTCTTTTCTTGGCTTACAAATTTAAGGCTTCTTATTCAGTTACTCTCTAAGACTTGATTAACTCAGCATAGCCTTTACTAGATGAGGAAATTGTTTGTTTTATGATTTTTCTTGATCACCATTCTCAGAAATCTATTGATAAATATATTTGTTTATTTTACTACTTTGGTTTGATTCATAAAGAATTAATAAATTAAATGAATGAATGAATAAACATATTCCATTATGCCAGCAATAGGAATCGTGCAGCCTTCTAATGTTTTCAAAAACCACATTTCCGAATATTTGCATATTTATGACTATTGATCCTGCTGACCAAAGCTCAACTGGAGAGCCAGAGCCTTCGCATCCCTATCTTAGTTTATAAATAAGCGAATGAGTTCCAAATTGAAAGACTAAAATTGATCCATCTCCTAACATTGTGAATATTATTTCATTAATCATATCATATATCATTTAACATTCTTATTTAGCTTCTCTGTTGTATACATTTTATAAGAAATAAAAATTTCTTAGAATTTTTCTACTGAGCCATGATTTGTCGGGTTTGCTATTGTACAAAGAGATAAATCATGGTTTACAAATATAATGATCAGGTTCAGACATGCAGTGGAATCATATAGGATCCAATACCTGTGTCAGTCTAACCACATATTTCTACACATGCTCATTTGCTCCATAAATTTTAGGATTTGAGATCTCTTCCTCTTTCTATGTCCCTCCCTCAATATGCACTTCCTGCATCCTCCTTCTTCCAATATGAACTTTTTGGAAGAACCCCAGTGTTTATATGAATCGCTCAGAGAAAACATGTAACTTCACTCTTTGGTGGTCAGAACAAAATGATACACCAAACTGTTTTTCTGTGCATGATGGTATCTCATATCCAGCTTATCAGCCTTAAACTCACATTTATGTTTGTAAATATCTATATAGGAAGTTTGTATCTTTTTCCAAAGTTAAAAAAGAAGCCATCAAACAATGACCATTTCCCATTCCAATATTTGAAGACACTTCCTGTTTTCCACACTTTTACAACTTTCAACCATATATACAGCATATGTACTATTCTGGCAATTATCATGCAAGAAAAAAGACCCAATAAATATAAACCAAATTCACCTTATTAGAAAGCAAGTGCATGTACAACTAAGGTACCTATTTATGTAATACTGTATTGCTGCAGTAAAAGAAAGGCTTAGGGAAGCTGATGGCAGAATATCAAATGGAACAAAACAAAAGAAACATAACTGTAATATTTTCTTTGAATATTCTGAGCAACACTGACCTATTCCTATACCAGAACATCCTGATCTTTCCATCTTCTGTGGCCACTATATTAGTAACTTTTGGCCGGTTCTATGTGTCTCTGGTTCTAATCAAGGCTGTAGAGCAGTGTAGAAAAAGGAAATGTCAGAAGATACTGATTTAATTTTATCCATTTAATTAAAAGCCTAGCATCACATTTAAAACTAATGTTAAGAAGCAGAGATGTACAATATTTTATCACCACAAGTTATTTAATCCTTGAGCATAACCTATATGCCTTTTTGAACTCTATTCATGTGTTACATGTTTTAGTATATCTGTTGGTTGAAAGAAAATCACAGCCAAGGGATTATTATTATCTGTAGCATTCTGTTTGAAGAATTAGGATACTGAACACAATCTGTCTGAGAGTATCAAGCTGTGGCTGTCCTTGAAATGATACTTATATTATGCTATGGAAAATTCTATTGCAACTCAATTAATACTGCAAACAAAGCTTTTAAAGAGTTGGGCATATCACTTCAAGTATCACAAAGCTATTTAGCAACATAATAAATTGGCAGTTTAAGAAAAAAAACATTAACATTAATTCATTAATTAATTTACAATGCCATTATAAGAAAATGATAAACAGATCAGGCATATACTAAATAAGAACAGCACGAAAAGTAATTGTATTAATTTGTGAAAAGATCTGCAAATTAAAACGAAGCATGACTTGACATATTCATTTGACCTTAAAGAATAGTAAAGATGACAGAATGTATGTGCAGTTTGCTATGAAGTGTTATAGAATACAACTTGTACAAAAGATAAGGTATTAATAAAAGAGAATTAAATGGGCAGATATTTTCTATATATTAATACCTGTTTCACCCATAAAGATTTGCTTTTCCATATGAAATTTTGCATGATTTGTACACTTTTTGCACTATTTGTGCAAAATAAACAGAATGTGATGGAATAAACGCCCATATCTATTTCAACAAGCCTATGGAGACATTCAGTTTGCATTACTTAACAACTAGTGAAATGCAAAAATAAAAACACTTGTATGATTGGTACCTGTGACTACATGTTTTTAAAATCTCTAGGCCCAATAACATACATTCTTTACCTGAAATGTTTCTAAGCAATATAATTTCAGAAGTACTACCTGCATATGCTCAGAATTATTATTTTATCATTCAATATGTGAAATAGTTATACAATTACTTGTTGTTAACCAGCAAAATGAACAACTTGTTAGTATTTGGCTGATATTTGTCAGGGTATTTACTTTAAAAAAACACAAATCAATTGTCAATTGTTTCCCTGTGCTAATCACAATTCAAAATCAATTGAATTACAATGCTTCAGAAAGAAATAATCCAAGAATGGTTGACCTGTAAGTGACAATAAGGCCAAATTTTATTTTCAACTGAATTTAGTTTAAACAAAAGTACTCTATACATCATTTTTCCCATGCCTGTGTTAAGAAATTTAGGAATATACAAAGAGTGAATATTACCAGAATATAAAAATCTAATAGCACATTTATGTCATCACTGCAAGCAGAAGAACTTAAGTTTGTTTACAGGGTTTGATGTGAAACTGCATGCTATTTGAAGCAAAGAATAAGAAAGAGGGGAAACAGTGCCACAAACCTCAAAACCTAACCTGATTAAATGGAGCACGAAGTCCCTTTCTGTCTGGCAATAATCAATTTTATGTCAGGCCTAAGAAATACCTGCTTTAAAAGTGATCAAACGAGACTTGGTTGGTTTGAAGATACAGAAAAAACAATGTATTAGTGTCACTAGCTTTATTTACACATCTGCGTTGCTCTCAGTGCAGCAAGACTACCGAAAACATAGAATAATTTTTGAAAAGCAAAGGCATGCAGACATTCTGGAACAAAATAACAAAAATGCTGTTATTATCTTGCTGGAGGTATCCTGTACTATGCAGTACATTAAAGGGAAGTGATGGGGAAAAGGTGTTTGCTCATACCTTGCGCTTCCGATTTTCTCTAGATATTCTCCTCTGCCTTTTCCTTTCCTTTTCTTTCTCCTTCTCCTTCTCCTCTACTTCTGCCTCCCGAACTTTTTTGATAGAAGCAGCGGCATGAGCCATTTTGGAAAAGGGATATCAGCTTGGGGGTCTCTGTTCCTGTACCCAGATATCCAAGGTTTGTTTATCTTACAAGGACACTGCCGAGGTAATGCTGGGAAGCAGATATTCACTGGGCAGCCCTCTCATCCTCCTCCTCCTCCTCAAGCTGTCTGTGATAGGTCACAGCTGTGCTCTAGCCTCTGCAGCATCCATAATTCAGCACGATACCCTAAATTAGGAGTCTCTTGTGATCTCCTTGCACGAACACAGAATACGCACACAGTGGCAGAGGAAGAATTCCCTGCAGCAAGCATGAAGCATCTGGAAATTTCTCTGACAGGTGAAAACAGAAACCCATCCAATATAAAAAGAGTTTCTTCGCATGGAAAAGATCTATTGGGATTCCTTCAGATGGACTATGCCTCTCAGAGGAAAACGAAGATAAACCCACCTCTGCACATCCGCTGGAAGTGGGTGGGTCTGTGGGTAGACGGGGGTGGACAGCTCCTGCCGCTGCTGCCACCACCACCCTCTTACAGGGTGAGAAGAAAATGGTGCAGTCTGACTTAATTACTCACTGCTACTGCTGCAAATGTCTCTGCTGAAGCGGATGACAAGCTGTACAAGCCACCACTCCGTTTTCTCCCCCCCCTTCCATGTTTCCACCAGAGCTAACCCCCACCCTGAAGCAAAGCAGTTATAAAAAGAGGCCAGTACTGCTACATTCAGAGCAGACCAGATGCAGTCTGTTCTGTCGGCAAAAAGCAGCTTTCTGGCTAAATCTGTGCTAGAGCTAAGAAGGGGAGGGAGGAGGTCTGGGAACAGTCGGATCCTTATTGTGTCGTTTTCAACTCCACAAGGGGCTGCACTGAGGGAACTGCATTAAACTGTCAGCCTGCTTCTGGTTGGAGAAGGGACTTAAGAGGAAAAAAACACGGAGCATAATCTGGGCTTCTATTATGCTACTCAGCTGGACTCTAAGAGGGAAGGATAATAAAGCATAGAGTATCTTTGTCTACATTATATTATACATAGCTGGAGACTGTCATCAGCTGTTTGGAATAATGATTTGTATCATCATTCCAAACAAAATTGTTAATTGCTTATGTTAGGAATAAAAAAGCAGGATGGCAGTAAAAGGGATTTAACAGAAATAAAAAGAAGGTGCCCCTTTTTAAACTATAATTGCCTCTCCCTCTGTGTTTTCATGATGCAGAAACTTGTTTTTATTTGAGATAGGTGGAATCTCTCTTAAATGGCAAAAACCTATAGCTGAAAAGTGGCCTAGACAAAATAGGAAGATGACATTCCAAAATAGAATTTGCTATTTTGAAATTGCAGAGCTGTTGCTTTCTAGGTTTATCTCAACAAGTTGATGGGAAATTGATTGGACAGCTGCTGATAATAACTGATTAAAGCCATACAAAATGTACACTGAAAAATGAAATTATTTTATAGTATATTATTAAAACCATCCAATGTCAGTACTCCAGGACAGAAATTATGCCTCTTAAAATAATGTTCAGAGTACTATATTCTAAAAGCTATTTTCTGTGTTTAAATAGAATTGAACTGACATCATCACTAGGATGCAAAGCAATATGATTTAAGTTATGTGGAAGAGATTTTTCTGTGTCATTAGTTTCTAATTATTAGGGTCAGCAAAGCATTTGGAAAGGAGATTAGATAGCCTTTAGATTAGTATTTCTCAACCTCAGCAATTTTAAAGCATGTGGATTTCAAGCAGAATTCCTCAGCCAGCATGCAGCCCAAGGAATTCTGGGAGTTGGAAGTCCATACTTCTTTAAAGCTACTGTGTGTCCAATCACACTTGGCCAATAAAGAATTCTATTCTATTCTATTAAATTGAGAACGTTGCTTTAGAAAGCAAACCAAGATATGGGAAGTGAAGCCTTAAGCCTCCCTTTCCATTCCTTATTCTGGTTTAGAATTAAAAATAAAAAGAGTATCCCCACAATTAATCATGTGGGGTTTGGACACAGGATTTATGGGACCTCCTTTCTAATTAAAAGGCCCATGGGGATTTTGTGTCAGAAGAAGTAGTCATTTACAATTTAATTTAGATAAGTGTTAGTGAATCACTAATACAGAATATCTCCAAAACAAGCATTTAGTCATAGATTAATGAAATACTTTGGATTCCTAAAAGAAACTAAAAGCTAATTTGACAGAAAGATTCCTATGTTCCTTAACCAATTTCATTGTATTTAAATACAATGACAATAAAGATTATACTTACCATAACTCCGACTTTGGTACCTTGATGATATCATAACAGTGTAAATCAACGTGTTTATCTAGCAATAAATGATGGTTTAATTTTAAACAGGCAGAGATCAGCGACATAAAGATTTTTTAAAAAAATATTATTCAAACAGGCCTATTACTATGATGCCTATTGTGCTCTTTATGAAAAATTATTGCCTATCAATACCAGCTATGTATTATATATGAACAGTTAAGCAAGTATTAAAATAGAGAGTATAAAAAGCAAAGTCATGTTGAAGGTACTTTCTCTATCCAGCTATCTTACAAACTTATATCTTTTTTTTAATTTGTTTATGTTTCGAAGAAGCCTATTATTCTAATATTCTACATTCACAGCCAGTGTTGGCAATTTGTATGAATGCTGTCAAGTACTAAGTAAACTTTCTAAATCTTGCTAATTTAATATTGGAATGTTGAATCTTTTTTTTACTAATTTAATCTGTTACAAAACTTTAGGAAACAGAAACACAAAATTTGTCTTTTATTCTTTGATGGAGGGGGGGTTCATCTGTACATTTATGGTTGTTCTTCTGTATGTTTATGGCCAAAAGATACATGTGTTAAAAATATGTTAACAGTCAACTTAAAAAAAAAAATCCTAAAGTGTCTGGCAAACTATTATGCTAATGACTTAACTAAAACAGAGCCATGAAGTTGGATGTTTAATAAAAGGAAATTGCTCGGAAGTTCATAGGTATGGTGGGAGACCTACACTAGAATTATCAATGCAAATACATTTCATTACCCAAATAAGAGAAAAAGTTAGAAATTCTATCAAAGAAGGATGAATAGCTAGTGAAGAACACTAGTAATCTGATTCTTCTGGGTTCCATAGTTAGAAAAAATGTCACATATTCATGAAAGGCAGGCTGTATTAAAGTAAGCAGGTAAAATATATTCATATCTACGTTTCTTTCTGTTTCTTACCAATTCAACCAGTTGTGTCATCACTAGGATGTTTAATTGTCATTACTAATTATCAGTTTGCATATATCAAGTCATTTGTTCTTTATGTTTTTATTACTACTTATTTTTTCTCCTTCAGTTCCTGAATCATATCATAGTATCATATCTCATAGCATCTTCCATTTGCATCAGCTGAGCCCTTCCAGAATCACATTTTTTCTGGCATAAATCAGTTTTTCCATCATGCAGTGTGGTATGCAAAACCAAACAACATACAGTATATGTCATGGCAGTATGAAAATTAATGGGTTTGTCTTCCATAAAGTGCTTTTTCATAAGCCTTAATATTATTCATTTCTTCTTGAGAAAAAAAATAACACTAACAAATTGCAGCAGGATTACTCAGAAAATCATTACATCCAGTGGTGGGATTCAAATAATTTAACAATCGGTTCTCTGCCCCAATGATTTCTTCCAATTGTTCACCAAACTGCTCAGAAACTTAACAACTGGTTCTCCCGAAGTGGTGTGAACTGGCTGAATCCCACCACTGATTACATCCCATATGAAATAAGGAGATTGTTTTTGAGAAAAGATAAAACCATATGTGCCATGAGCATAGTTTTAAGACTTGTGGACTTCAACTCCCAGCATAGCTGGCTGGAGAATTCTGGGAGTTGAAGTCCACAAGTTTTAAAGTTGACAAGTTTAAAGACCTCTGTCCCAAATCTAGATTCCAGAAGTATTAAAAAAGACATGAATTTACTGTTTACTGTGGTGGTATTAGTCACAGGTTTTTAATAATTATTTTTAATAATAAGTGGATTATAGCTATATTTATTTTTATGCTAATTTTGAAAGTGTATTGGCTGTACTCTGAACATTTTCAGGAAGGAGAAGGCCCTACTAAACTATTGCTCAGTAAATATACATTATTTTCATGCAGAAAATCACCTGAGATTCCACAGTAGGCCTGGAAAATTTTCCACCTCAGCTGGTGGGCAGCAGCACTTGAAAAATATAGTGAATATTGCCAAGAAAGATTTAACTGATAGGAAAACCCATTTCAGTTTCCTTGATTGGAATTTTGGGTCACTGGAATTAAGTGAAGCTTAGTTCTCAGGCCCATTAAGAATTGGGTTGATAATTACTGTGTACCATAACCATTCTGGTGATTTGTGTACAGTTCATGTAATATTAATTGGTTTTGGAGATTATGCTGGATTAGCACTTTAGCAGTTCTTGCTCTATAGGTAGTGTTAAAGTACTAAAGTACTATATGGGCACACATATCTAAATGCTTTTAAAATCAAGTCATTGTACAAGTAAGAACATCTACCTAGTTTAAGGAGTACTTCAAGAGACATATTTATAATATCCAGACTGTTTTGGAAAGGAAATTCATGGATTTAAAGGGATGAAATAGATACGCTGAACATCTATAAGATTCAAAATACTCATTTTGACCTTTAACATTCCAAAGGTTTGTTTGTTTGTTTGTTTGTTTGTTAAGGAAACAAAAGTTGAACTCCATTCTGCAGTACGAGACCACTAAATCAATTAGGATTCCAAATATGGGACTTAAGCTATATTTTATGCATCACTGAACTACACACAATGCATATCGAAAGCTATGCAAACTAGAAATAATTTTAACTTTCCTAATAACAATTGCTGCAGAGTTGTGGTTGCAGTTTTATTTGCACCAAAACAAAAAACAAAAAACAGCCCATCACTAGCAAGCAAATGTAATTGAAAAGAAGATGGTAAGCTTTGGACAATATTGGCTTTAAGATGTTCTACATTACACTGGAAAAAACAGGCCTTTTTATTAAAGTACATCAAGAAGTGGACAGTCATTGTCCAATGAGTGCTGCCTCACAGGATTTAAGGAGATAAGTAGCTATCAGTCAGAAGATGGGATATTCAACATCCTGTCTAGGGGGGAAAATGTAATGTTGTAGAGCATTTTTCCCCTTTCTAACTATTTCTCTCTGGTTTCAGTGCACTGAAATTCTTGTACAAATGGCATGTAGGAGGTGAGTGGGAGAGGAAGCAGATGCACAGTGAGCTCAAAAGAACAGAAGATCAGAAGAAAATATGCCTCTTCTGACATTGGCTTATTGCAGCTAATTGTGGAAAGAAAAGACGAAATGCAACAGAATTCCTTTAAGGATAGTATGATTCCAGGTTCATCTTTCTAGCATCTTAGGTATGTTCAAATAGTCTTCAATTAACAACCATAATTGGGACTGGCAATCATATGACTATGGGACTGCTTTAACTGCACACTGGTTGTCAAGCATTCTAATTGTTTTGATATGATTGCAAGGATGCTGTGATGGCCACAACTTCCAGAACCAATCATAAGTCTCCTCAGTGCTAATGGTTGCTGAACAAATGATCAATAAGCAAAGACCATCTGTATTCTATAGCTGCATTTCTTCTGCCCTTAGAAAATATATGTTTGCTATGTTCTAGATGTCTTAAGTAGGTCAAATACATGAGAACTGTGTTCTGAATCTGTAGAACCCATGCTAAACATCAGATTTATTGTAAATAAATGATTACTGAGAAAAGGAACAATTAAGAACAAAAAAGCACAGCTGAATGAAGTTGTCACCTAGTCCAGCATTCTGTGTCACATGGTTAACATATTTTTCCCCACAAAGATAAAAAGTTTGAACATGGCAAATAGGTTTTTATGTTATAGTTTTATCCCATCTTTTCCCCACACATACAAGTGGCAATACTCCTTCCATTCTATTTACCCCTACAATGCAACCTTGTGAGGCTAAGAGAAAGGGACTGGCTCAAAGTCAGCCAGCTGTTCTTCATGCCTAATGTGGGACTAGAACTTACAGTATCCTATTTCTAGGTCAGTACCCTAACTACTACACCAAACTGCCTCTCCTAATGGCACTTTCCAGATATTTAACATATGTTATATTTAATTCAGAAATACACATCCATCCAAACTAATAGCCATTGAAAGCACAGCTCTGTGGATTTGTCCAGTCACTTTAAAACCCATCTAAAGTAGTGTCCATTGGCCATCACATCTAATGACAGAAAAGTCTATATCTAAAGTCTGTGCTTTGTAAAGAAGTAAGTTGGTTTTATCAGTCTTAAAAGAAATACTTATTTTTGTCAGTCCAGTACATATTCTACTGAAAAGCATGGCAATTCTAATTCCTTGGGGCATGCTGTGAAATGACATCATCTGTTTTGCTTTTGGTTCTCACAATGTTACTTTCTAGACTATTCCATAATGACAGATTCTCTAAAAGTAGGAAGAACAATTCTATAACCTAGATGGTAAGTAAAACCTTGTTCCCTCCTTTTTGGGCATCTGGAAGGACATTAAAACCTGGCTCTTGAAGTTGGCCTTGAATTCTAATAGACTAACAGAAAAGATGCTACCGCTGTACTGATCTTGCCTTTTGCTACTTGTCTCTATTTAATATTTTTATTTTAAATGTAAGCTCCCCAGAGTCACTTTGCAGAGTTAGAGGAAGGAGGGAGGGAGGGAGGGAGGGAGGGAGGGAGGGAGGAAGGAAGGAAGGAAGGAAGGAAGGAAGGAAGGAAGGAAGGAAGGAAGATCTTAGCCAAACACATTGTTATACAAGTGGTTTTTCAATTTCCTAATCTTAAACAAGAAGCTAAAGAGGGGAAAAAAACAATTTGGAAGAATCATTCTTTAATCCATTATTATGTGTCTTTTTTTCCTAAAAACCATTTAACTAAATTGGTAGCTTCCAGGCAGAGAAGATTTGACATTGCTGACTGTTTCCTTCAATGTTTAGAGGAGATTTTTTTTTTAAATGTGCTAATATACATGACCTCTCTTAACATGTACAGCTTACTGTTCTATGCTGCCAATTATATGTACAACCAAATTTTGCTACAAACTCAAGATGTTTATTGTAGATTTAAATCTCTAGTTCAAATAATATAAAGCATATTTCAGACATAACATTTGTTGCCCAGAAAACAAAGCTATAAGAGATTACTTTTCGAAAAAGGTCTGAAGAAATAAATGATAGCGTTAAGGATCCAATAGTCAATGTTTACAATTCACAAGTCAGATTAAAAAATTCAGCACAACTCTGGAGCTTTGGGAAGTGGATGATAGAATTTTGTTTTCCACAAAGAGTCTTTATCCCTTTATAGATTTGACTACCAGTTTAACTAATTTGCCTCTTCCTTTTTAGTAGAAACCATGACTTTCTTTACCCTAATTTATAGTTTCTGAAAGGTTGTTCAGCTTGGGACCTTCCTTAATTTGTAGTCTGGGTCAGCTGATCCAGCCTTCAGCTTCCATCAGTGTATTCTTATTCTCTTCAGTTAATTCTTCAGCCTCTAAATATGAAAACTCAAAATGATCCTTAATACTTTCATAATTTTAATGTCATAGAAAGAAAACCTGTATTTGCTGATTTGGAGTAGAGCCACAAAACTTATTCCTTTACTCAAATCAGTGACAAAGCTCACAATATTTTACTCCCATGCAATAGAAAATGATATTTAAGTGTTCACTATATCTGAAACTTATTTCAGACCAGTTTTATTGGTTCTGTCTCAAATCCCATTTCTTCAGAAATAACCATTTTAAGGATTTTTGTTGGGTTTCTTCTGAGTCTCCAAATATATTCCTAACATTTTCAATAATAAGTAAATCACTTTATTTGCCTTCTAAAAACAGATCACATTGTAGATTAATTCTATGAATTGAAACAGATGTTATTCAACTTTTCTGCCTGCAAGATTCTGAACCCAAATCAATTTGTTTCAATTTTACCCTTAATTATTGTATTTCCATACAATTATAATCACAGTAAAATTGAATAAAAACACTGGCATAAATTAATTATGTAGTAATTATGTGTCCCATTCTACCTATTTTTTTATATACTACCAATTGAAAACAAGATATCAAGGGATATATTTATTTATTTTGAAGAACAGCCATGAATAAGAAGAATAGAACTTTTAACTTTTCAGCAAACTTACTTTTGTTTACTTACTTACAAACCTACTTACTTACAAACTTACTTACTTACGTTTGTTCTTACAAACACATACACACAATGTGATATGCTATACTGTAAATGTAATGAAGTGAACACTTTGATTTCTTTTCAAATGACTTGCAAAAACTAGCACCATGGACAGCACTAACTTAAAACTCAAGATCTGAATTTATTTTTTATTTAATGCAGCAACAGAATATATTAATATTGATGGAAAGGCAGATGTTGTTAATTCCTGCAAAAAGAAACAAAATTTATCAATATTATCCTTCTTCGTAGATAACTGCTCAAAAACAGCAGTCCCAAAAAATTGACTCTGCCAATTTATATTTATTCATACATTCACTACGCATTTCAATCCAGGTTCCACATATTAAAATCTTTCACTTCGTTTCTTCAGACCTTTTTCGAAAAGTAATCTCTTATAGCTTTGTTTTCAGGGTGGCTTCAAATAAAGAAAGAAACATATTCTTATGCCCAAGAAAATTAACAGTAATTTGTAGCCCCCTGCTGGAGAAACCATACTTAGCAAGTGCTATGGGCAAATATAATAAAGGCCCAATATTTTAGGCTTAAAAGAGGATTGCTACTGGGCAATGTTGAAATAATACATACTGGGCAATGTTGAAATAATACATACTAATTAATAACTGTAGTAAGTCAGAAAATATGTTGTTCTTTTTCTTTAAAGATTAAGAAAACCACATTTCTGGGAAAATAACATCTTAGGCAGCTTTCAAAGCAGAACTAAATGGATGGAAAACATCTAATGTGAACAGATACTGCCTTTGTCAGGAAAGCACAATGTATAGTTCGATGGTTATGGCTATGGTTTTCCCAGTTGCAATGTATGGCTGTGAAAGTTGGACCATAAGAAAGGCTGAGCGCTAAAGAATTGAGGCCTTTGAACTATAGTGCTGAAGAAGACTCCTGCGAGTCACTTGGATTGCAAGATGATCGAACCGGTCAGTGCTAGAGGAGGTCAACCCTGACTGCTCTTTAGAAGGCCAGATCCTGAAGATGAAACTCAAATACTTTGGCCACCTAATGAGAAGGACGGACTCAGTGGAGATGAGCCTAATGCTTGGAAACATTGAGGGCAAAAGAAGAAGGAGACAACAGAGAATGAGGCGGCTGGATGGAGTCACCGAAGCAGTAGGTGTGAGCTTAAATGGACTCCAGAGGATGGTAGAGGACAGGAAGGCCTGGACGAACATTGTCCATGGGATTGCGATGGGTCGGACATGACTTCGCAACTAACAACAACAACAATAGTTCAGTGGAATGCTTTAGGAAAAGAAGATACTGAGGGCTCTTTCCTTTTTTACCAGGCTGAATTAAAATGATAAAAAAACACACAGAGATTTTTTTCCAGCACAAAATTTTCAGCACCTGGCACCTGAAATTCTTGTCAGCAATATGAGCAACAGCAATTGTAGGCACTGTTGCTATGCACACTTCACTATTTTCCACACAGTCTTTCCTTTCTGCCACTCAACCTTCCATTATAAAAGCTGGCATTCTTTTTTCTGAGCAATGATTACTTGGGTCAATGGGAGACCAAATAAATGATTAATCCTCATTTCTTTGGTCTCAAGGGATTCCATATGCAGACAAGATTGTTTTATCTTCATGCCAATAAAACAGAAGAGTACTATATTAAATTGGAGACATTCCCTTTCCATCCAAAATCTTGAGACTTCTTGGTGTATATATAAGTAGAGTAAAACTCTATTATGGCACAAACGTTTATACATACTCATTGCAAAGATCTATCTGCTGTACATTGGAAGACAGTCCTTTTTTAAAAAAAAATATTTCCTTAGCAGATTTTTAAGAGAGCCGCATTCCAAATCTCTATCGTATCTTCAAGTTTTAAATAGAACTGCTGACCAGCAATTACAAAACAAATGCATTCTAAAAGATACTGAGGCCATGGAATTATTTTGCTCAATATACAGTTTAAAAATGTTGTGCTACAAAACAGCATCCCAATATCTTTTGAAGCACAAACAGGTAGCAAATAAAAAGAGAGTTCCAAGTTTATTATTTTGAATGCATTTAAGTTTCTCACTTTCTGGTAGATAGGAAAAGAATTCCAAGACAGCAGATAAGTTTCAGCTAGAAAACTGAACTACAAGTCAGATTAAAAACTGTCCTTTCCCATTATTGCACTATATTTCCTTTGCAGATTACCTGCTGATATATCCAGTTTTGCTCACCCCTCGCTAGAAATAATAAGGGGGTTGTTGAATGCTTATGGAGAAAGAAATCTATTGTTACACCAATTCTGACTGGCACCTTTCCTGAATGCTACTGAACAACAGGAAACCATCTTTATCCATTCAGAGCCCAACACATTCAATGGGACTTATTGACCTACTTGAGCTCAAGGTATTGGGATGCCAATTCATCTTTGAAAATGAAAAGGATATATAGGAGAAAAACATTTCTAAAATGCAACAAGAGAAATATTTTAAAAGGTTGAAGCTGGGGAGGGAGAGAGAAGAGAAAAGAAATGTCGCCCAATTAACAATGGAGTTGAAAAGCGGAGTGTTTTCTCTCACTGCCAACTTCAGTACTTATAGCAACTCCTGTTGAAAGATACGTTTTTCAGAAAATGGAGAAGATAAAATTACAATTACCACAGCTATAAGGTGGAGGGATAAAGAACACATGCATCTTCTCAGAGCCCCCTGTGGTTCATGACCTATGAAACATCACAGAGAGAATAGGGAAATCTCTACACTATTCAAACCCCCAAACCTAACCTAGGATCGACATCTGAAAATAATAGAAGGAACTTCAAGTCTTTATGGCAAAAAGTAACCAATTCCTATAAATTTTTCACCCAGTAGATGCAAATGTGTTAGAAAGTCATTGAGCTAATGCAACCTGAAAAAAATATTAAGCCAACTTTTCAATCTGATCTATGATAAATCTTTCAAATGAGATAGAAGGTGATCGAAGCAGCAAAAGAGATAGCAAGAAGGTAGAAAAATTCAGCTCTCCAGCTGAGTTGGATAGGTATCAACCTTAGAGATTCCTGAGTGGAAGGAAGGGTCACAATTAGGGTTAATCCTGGTGCTGTGTCATATTATGCATTACTCAACCCACTAATAGGAGGTAGTGACTCTGGAAGAATGGTTTCCAAATGCCTAAATGAGGAGAAGCAGGACATAACTAAATCCACAGTTCTAAAGAGATGGCTCAAGTAAACCAGGCTTGAGTCTAAAATTCACAGGTCAGAGAAACTTTCTGGTACGGTTTTCTCTAATTCGAGTAAGGATGCTTTCTTGCTCTTGAGGTGAAAAAATGATATACTGGGTAGACTGATGGTGAAATCAGTATCTCTACTGCACACACCTCATTTGTCTAATGTTCTGACCTAGGCTTCCCAAGAGCATGAAGCAAACCCCTTGTCCCGACAAAAACCTCTTTTATTAAATTACTGTGAATTCTGCTCATTCATATCCAGCAAAGTCTTTCAAGGGAGAGTTTACAATCACAGACCTTATCTGGCTTGGAGAGCTGTCGGGGTGATATCTGCAAAACTTGGCAAGAGTCTCGGAGAGTCATGAACCAATTAAGTGTCTCCTGCAAACTCCACTCCCCTTTTGCTCCTCTTTTATTTCCTCTTGGAGGAGCCATTTATTGTTCCCCTGTGGCCTTACTCCTAAGTCGACCCGTTCTTTAGCTGTTCTCTTCATCTGGTAATTCTGCACATGTGCATAATGAAATAGGTTCCAGCTGTTCATCTGCCTCACTGATGTCTGACTCTGAAGGCAGTTGATAGCTGGCATACAGCTCTGGCCCCCTCTCTGTTTCTGACACAGAGTCCTCATCAGAGCCTTCCTCAGACTCCAGCACTGGCCATGTTCCTCCCCAACCTCCTCACTGTCCGAATCTGCTGCCACTGGCGGGCCACAACATCAGAGGGGGGGTTATGCTGGTTCACCCTGGATGGGACAAACTAGTAGTGGCAGTGGTGGGAGGCTCCGCCCACCTGCTTCCGTGCATGCGCAAAAGTGTCGCACAAGCACGCGTGCACAAGTGAACCAGTAGTAAAATAAATTGAAACCCATCACTGCACAACATCTAGGATCAACACATGCACAAAAAAACAAAAGGACTAGGAATCTATTTTTTAAATTTAAAGTTAAACTTTAAATTGAATTTAAACCTGTTCAGTGGGTGGTGAACAAAGTTTAAATGAAGACCACAACTGAAACCTTAAAACATGCAGTTCTGATATATAAATCAAAACAAAATGGCATCAGAGAATAAAGATGTCTCAAAAGTACTACAATATTAGCTCAATCAGACTTTACAAATTTCATGCCTAGGAAAGTATTTTTAAAGACTTCCAGCAAAATTAGCAGAGTCCACCTGGTCTCAGGAATAAAATGTGCCTCTCCTCCCAATGTAAAAAACACTTGTGTAACCCTCCCATCATAAGAGAAGGATCGAAGAACAGGAAAGATCAGTCCTGACTTATTCTACCAATTTGTTAACTGATAGAAAATATTTGATCCATTATTAGAAACTGTCATGATTCCTTAAGTCTAATTGCAATAAAGTTATTTCTTAAACCATATTCTGCAAAACAGACAAGATCTTTTTCGATCTCTCTTGGTTTAAATTAAAAGCTATTCACCCTAGCTGCCACAAGAGGTCACACTTACTTTTAAAATAATACTTGACCTATTAAACCAAAAAAGTATTGTGTCCAGATTAAAGACATTTTGAAATCTCATTTTTTTTTCAAACACACAAGGTTTCTAATTTAGAAATCATCATTTTCATATATGCAGTCTCTGGCTCCAGAGTCTGGTTGGACTTTGACTTTGCATGGTGGTTCATAAATGTCATGTGGGTTGAAACTTCTGGATGTTCAGAAAACCACATACTTCCTAAATTTTCTCTGGATCTAAATAGTTTAAATCTAAATAATTTAATGATGTGCATGGAGAGATACTAGAGATAAGAAGAAGTAATGAATTATCTGACTCATTAAGAAAACCCAGGCAGGCAGGCAGGCAGGCAGGCAGGCAGGCAGACACCATATTAAGTAAAGTCACATAGAAAATAAATGACAGGTTAAAAAAAAATTATTACAATGAGTTATTACATTATAACTCACAAAATGATATTCAATTTAACAGATTAGATGTAACAAATAATCCAGATCTAAAAGATACAAGTGTTAAAAGGGTTTAAAACGTCAGGCAGCAAAACTTAAAAATGCTACTACCATTCTTTAATCTGTCCAGTCACTGCAGGCTGCAAAGGTACAGAAGAACTAAGGTGAAACCTGAAAGCACTGCTGATTTAAACCTTATACAGGCAGTCTTTCCTTTTCACCACAAAATGGATTCCTAACCTATGAGGTCAAAACTGCTGATGCAATTTGCCAAGAGTTTTTCATTCTTGGTGTTTCATTCTTACTCTCTCAGCCAGGGGCATCAAACTCGCCTCGTCACACGGTGATGTCATGTGACGTATCACGATTTTTCCTCCTTCGCTACACCAGGTGTAGGTGTGGCCACTGTGTGACAGATCTGGCCTGCAGGCTGGGATTTTGACAGCCCTGATCTTAACTCTCAGTTCTTATTCCAATCACACAATCATCTAAGTAAAAGTTAAGCAAACTATGACAGTTAACATCATTTTTTTTTCAGTATTTATTTTTCATGCTAATAAAATAAAACTTTTGTGGGAGATGGGTGATGAATAAATAAGAAATATCAATAAAATAATAAAATAAAATAATAAAAATAAAATAATTCCTGGCAAGTAGGAAACATCTGAAACATCTGCAGTCTAAAGGAAAACTGATATATCAATAAAGAAGCACTTATATTTACGCTCAAGCTGAGAGTAAAAAACCCGATGAACAATAAAGGAAAGCCACATGCTATGGCCATATTATAATTATATGTTCTAGTAACAACTTTAAATTTAAGAATAATGAAAGTGTTCCTAGTGAGAGTAGATCATTTCTAAAGTTTAAAAGGATTGTTATGAAAGCATCTCTCTTTACCGCCACTAGATGTCGCTCAGTCTGTAGCAATGGCATCAAACTGCCACACCTAAATTTAAACATCCATATGTGACCAAAATAAGTATTTTAAAAATTGTGTAAATTGCAAAAAAAAACCACAAAATTTTCTGCACTTTATGGGCATTACTATCTCAGTGAATAGGACTTGTTTCAAATAAAAGGTAGTAGCTCATTTTCATCATTTCTAAAAAGGAAAACAGCATTATGTGAGCTCTGCCAGTCAAACTTTTGAAATGCAGTGGGTCCTCGACTTACAACCACAATTGAGCCCAGAATTCCTGTTGTTAAGTGACACATTGGTTAAGTGACTTTTGCCCCATTTCTTGCTACAGTTGTTAAGTGAATAACTGCAGTTGATAAGTTAGCAGCACGATTATTAAGGGACTTTGCTTGTCAGAAGGTCACAATAGGGGATCACGTGACTCCAGGACACTGCAACCGTCATAAATATGAGTGTCTGAATTTTGATCACATGACCATGGAGATGCTGCAAAACTTCAGGCAACAAAACCTAAAAATGCTACTACTGTTCTTGAACCTGTCCAGTCACTGCAAATGTACAGAAGAACTGAGGCCTTATTTCACATAAGGGTGAAAAATGGTCATAAATCCCTTTTTCAAGTGTCGTTGTAACTTCAAACAGTCACTAAATGAACTGTTGTAAGGATTATCTGCATGGTTTATGGTCTAGAACAGGGCTCTCCAATCTTGGCAACTTTAAGACTTGTGGACTACAACACCCAGAGTTCCTCAGCCAGCAAAGCTGTTGAAGTCCACAAGTCTTAAAGTTGCCAAGGTTGGAGACCCCTGGTCTAGAACACTGGTTCTCAACCTTCCCAATGCCACGAACCTTTAATACAGTTCCTCATGTTGTGGTGACCCCTAACCACAAGATTATTTCCATTGCTACTTCGTAACTGTCATTTTGCAATTTTCCGATGGTCTTAGGCATCCCTTGTGAAAGGGTCGTTCAACCCCCCAAAGGGGTCCCGACCCATAGGTTGAGAACTGGTGGTCTAAAAGTTGGTGAATTATTCAACAATCCTAATTATGGTATGGTGCAATGTGTAAGTCCAACATGCAAATATTTATTCAAATTTATATGTGCAAATTTACATAAATTTGTGGTGAAGCTCCTTTCAACTCTGAGTGAATCTCACAGAATTGGGGCATAGATGTTTGTATCGGTAGTCCTTATTTAATAGTCCTTATGTAATGACAGTAATAGGGACTGACAACTTTATCATTAAACAATAGCAATAGCAATAGCAATAGCAATAGCAGTAGACTTATATACCGCTTCATAGGCCTTTCAGGCCTCTCTAAGTGGTTTACAGAGAGTCAGCATATTGCCCCCAACAATCTGGGTCCTCATTTTACCCACCTCGGAAGGATGGAAGGCTGAGTCAACCCTGAGCCGGTGAGATTTGAACCGCTGAACTGCTGATCTAGCAGTAGCCTGCAGTGCTGCATTTAACCACTGCGCCACCTTGGCTCTTAATAGGCTCATAAAGCAATAGGCTCATAAAGCAAAAAATGAATGTACCAAATTATGATGGCAGCTTATGAAACCTGCATGGTCATTAAACAAGGAGGTTAGGTGGTTGGGACTTCCTGCCAGATTCTCTACTGATTGTGCTTGTGTGAAGCTGGAAGGGAATATTGCAAATGAGAATCATGTGACTGCAGGCTGCTGCAATGGTTTGTAATGCAGGCCAGTTACCAAGTGACAAAATAACAATAATATAATTATAGGGGTAATACAGTGGGTGCAACTTTTAGGACCAGTTGTAAAACCCACTATTTTAGCATCATTATAACTTTTGACAGCCATTAAATGAGGGATTGTTAAGTGAGGATTATCTGTACTATAATCTTATAAGTCAAACTTTCTACACTTTCAGCTAACCTGGTTTAAACCCTTCTGTTGTCCTGCATTTATATATCAGAAATTCTGACATCATTTCTATGATGGGTATATTTTATAACACTGAGAAATATACAGCTTGTATATGTATATTTTGCTTATTTATTTACCCTTTACACCAGGGGTGACAAATTTGTGGCATCACGTCATTACGTATCGTGACTTTCCCCCCCTTCACTAAACTGGGGTGGGCGTGGTCAGCGCATGACACATCCAGCCCACAGGTCACGACTTTGACACCCCTGCTCTGCACCATATCCAACTATTTAATTTAAACATTTGATATAGACATGATGATCACTTCACAATAGGAGCAGCAGGCCACTAGGGGGCAGAATAAATATTGTGTGGCTTTGCACTGAGATACTTGCTGGATCATTTGCTCCAAATGAATTCCACAATTCCAATTCACAGGTCCTAGGAAAGCTCTTATTGGCTGTTCATTTTGCAAAGTTGGGCATGAGACTCTCAGGAACTTTATGCTGGTGCATCTGCATTGCAGAATAGGCTCCTTCAGGAAACCATATGGGTCAGAGGTTGGTATTCAGCAGGTTCTGACCAGTTCTGGAGAACCGGAGTGGAAATTTTAAGTAGTTTGGAGAACCGGTAAATACCACTTCTGACAGGCCCCACCCCCATCTCTTCTCAGCCTCTGAAGTCCCAGCTGATTGGGAGTAAATGGGTATTTTGTAATAACCTTCAACTGGAGTGGGGAGGGAATGGCGATTTTACAGTATCCTTCCTCTGCCACGCCCACCAAGCCACACCCACCAGGCTATGCCATGCTATGTCCACCAAGCCATGCCCACAGAACTAGTAGTAAAAAAAATTGAATCCACCACTGACATGGGCCCCCACTTTATTACTCCTCTTAGTGGTATTAAAAAACATAATGATTGGGGGGGATTTATGGAGTTAATATCTGTCAAGTACCAGGGAAATCAGGAAATCTATATAGTTCTAATTTGCATAAAGATTTATTGTAAGCTTAAACTCTCTACAAGAATCTGAACTACTACAGTGAAGGGAAATTAGCGGGAATTAGGAATAGAATTCATTCAAGGAGGGATGGATTTAGATCTCATGACAGGTGACATGTTTGACCCCTCCCTTGGGCTCATCCTCATCATCTCCTACAATGTCATCTATTTTAAAGTTCCAGTTATTCTGATATATTATGTAGTGGTATGGAGAGCAGAGTTCATACTGTTAAATGCTTTTATTTAACTTAAATGTGAAGAGATGAGAAGGTAAGGTAAACGTAAACGTAAACGTAAAGGTAAAGGTAAAGGGAAGAGAAGAGAAGAGGGAAGGGACCTTAGAGGTCTTCTAGTCCAATCCCCTCCTTACCCTATACCATTTCATACAAATGACTATCCAATATCTTAAAAACCTTTGGGATTGGAACATTCACAACTTCTGAAGCCATTTTGTTCCATTTATTAATTGTTCTAACTATCAGGAAATTTCTCCTTAGTTCTACGTTGCTTCTCTACTGATTAGTTTTCACCCGTTGCTTCTTGTCCTACTCTTTGAAGAATAGTTTGACTCCCTCTTCTTTGTGGCAGCCCCTGAGATACTGGAACACAGCTATCATGTCACTTCTAGTCCTTTTTTTCATTAAACTAGACATACCCAGTTCCAGACTAGGGATTATTATTGTTATTATTATGAACTACTGAAAATCTCATGGTGGCAAACATATATCTAATAAATAAACAAACCAAAGAATTGGTGGGTGGGGGGAATATTGCCCAAAGAGAATGTATAATCCAGCTAGTATATCTGTACACAATTTTTTTGACTGTCCTATTGATAAAAATTCTCAACAGAAAATAAAAGTACCATGTAAAAATACCACAATGCAAGACATTCTTTGTATATAGTAGCCAAGGAGTCTCCTGCTTTCTCCTGTTTATCTTTAAATTAAAATCACTGTGTGCAGTAAAAGCCAAAACTTAAATGAATACAAGAAAGGTAACCAATTGGAATCCCCAATACATAAGGAAGCATCACATTGAAAAGCTTTGGAATTTTTTGCCTTTAAAAAAAAAAAAGGATTGATCTATCATGTTCTTTCTGAAAAGTGCAGCTATGTTTGTGCACTTGGCTTCGATTTAGGTCTCTCCTTATGAAACAATCCCCTTCCATCCTCCTGATTACTGTGCTGCAGGTCAAATGCTTAGACTTCTGGGGCTCTGCTTTACATTTTTGTAGCTATTTCTAGCTCCATGCTGACCAGCATAGTTTGGTGTCCCAGATTTCCTTTCCACTCAGGGTTGTCAGTTCTTGTTCTCTGTCTTTTGCCTTCCCTTGAAACACTGAGGGCCTCTTCCCATGTCCATTTTATCTGTTCTTCTTGATTTTAGGGATCTATGAATACAAGTAGTCCTCGACTTACAACAGCTCATTTAGTGACCATTCAAAGTTACAACAGCACTGAAAAAGAGTGATTGATGACCATTTTTCACAGTTACAACCTTTGCAGCATCCCCCATGACCATGTGATCAAAATTCAAATGCTTGGCAACTGGTTCATACTTATGACCGTTGCAGAGTCCCAAGGTCATAGGATTCCCTTTTGCAACCTTCTGACAAACAAAGTCAATGGGGAAGCCAGAATTACTTAACAACCAGATTACTAATTTAACAACTGCAGTGATTCACTTAACAACTGTGGCAAGAAAGGTCATACAATGGGCCAAAACTCAATGTTGTCTCACTTAACAACAGAAATTTTGGGTTCTATTCTGGTCATAAGTCGAGGACTGTCTGTATTTTCTTTTACTTATAAAATTCACAATAAAACTGACAGGCCTTGTAACCAATGTTTTTTTCCACTGAAAGCTCAAATCCCAAGTGTATTCTGCTTATGTTTCAAGGCCATTTTTGTCACGTAATTCCTTTCATTCTCGGTCCAGTGGTCTGTTAGCCTGAGCTTTGAATGCTACATGCAGATAGCAAATAGGCATATCTCAAGCTATATTTTATCTAGCTAAATTTAATTCTATCTTGATTCAATATCTCATTTCATTCATCTTTAATCTTTTCTATTAACTTGCATTTGTTGAATATATCTGGGCTTCTCCATTTCTTTTTTGTTGTAAAATGCTGTTGGCACGGTGGGCAAGGTAGGTCCATTTTTCACCCTACCCAGGCTCCAGAGGCTTTCTAGAAGCCTGGGGAGGGCAAAAAAGGCCCTGCAACCAGCTGGCCAATGCACGCATGTCCACTGCAGCTGACAGGACAACACCTTGCGTGCCCTCAGAAATGGCTCCGCATGCCACCTGTGGCACGCATGCCATAGATTTGCCATCACGGCCCTAGTGGGTCACAAGACCCCCCCCCTTCAATATTCTGGAGATATATATATAAGCTTTCCTCCTGTTCCTGAAGGAATAGGGAAGCAAGAATCTATCAGGTCCTAGGCAAGCTTGAATTTAACTGAAGCTTCCCGAGAAACTGAATATGGAACTGTTGGAAGTCAATAAATATTGAAATATCAGTCTGGACACTATTTCCAGTGGTTGTTATTTGTAATAACTAAAGCAGTGATCTGCGGTGAGCTTCATGGCTGGTGAGGCAAGCGCAAAAGCCCCGCCAAAGCCCCACTGCCGCATCCGCCATAGAGCGGGTCCCGGTCCCAGATGCTGCTGCTCCCAGATCAGGAGGCAGGAGAATCACGTGCCCCCTTTGCATAAGGAATTTTTCGCCTTTTAACCCTTGCTTAACTCTGAGCAAGGGTTAAAAGGCGAAAAATTCCTTATGCAAAGGAGGCCCATAGTTCTCTTGCCTCCCCCTACAGTTAGCACTAAGCAGACTCAGAGTCACTGTGACTCTGGAGTCTGGCAGCAACTACCTTAGCCTTTTTAATTATTTTAAATTTTCTTTTCTTTTCCTCATGACACTGGTGAGGCCCCGCCTCCCCTGCCTCCCCTGACTGCATGTCCCTGAACTAAAGGTATTGACCCATTTTATAACTTTGGATGAATTTTAGTGGCTTTCTTCCCATTGTCATATCTCACCATACGTACAAGCCTGAGCCACTTAGACAAGTTCACAAGTCCAGGAACTTCCGATAACTAACAGAAAAATGTTAGGAAGTCACAACCCTAACAGTTATTTTTCAAGGGAAAAAAACTGTCTATAAAATAATATTTAAACTCTGCTGAATATTTGTCTTTTAACTTATCCAAGAAATAAACCATTTGATCCCCTTTTATGCTGGCTGATTTGCTTCTATCTATCCTGTATTTTTGCAACCATCAAATTTGTCGTCATGTTGTTCTTTACTATTTGAGAACTAATTCTAATTCTTTCCATAGCTCAGTGGAATATCTCTGTTCTGCCTCCCACTTGTAAATGGCAATTGGTTGTCAACATTTCCACATTCCAATCTGAAATGGGGGGGGGGGTTGAAGGTGGAGCTTGGAGAGAATGATGTGTGGAAGAAACTCTATCTCCAACATATCTCGCACAATGTGTCTTGCTAAATATATCCATACTCAGCAAACATTTTACACTCATACCTATTTCCTAAACAGGCATTTTGGCCAAGATTACAGACAGGCAAAAAAAATGTGCTGAAAATAATTTACCAGGAGTGCTAAAATATATTCTGCTGTTATGCTACAATACCATATAATAGTAGTTCATTAGGGAGGGAGGGATGGATCTTGATTGTGACTTATTGTGTTAAATTGTGTTTTATTTTTCCTCATTAAACTATGTTTCTTTGATAATAAATTGTGCAATTGTTTCAACTCCCCCCCCCCCCGCTATTAGCTTTCACTATAAAGAAAACATTTATAACTTAATATTTTCACAAATGTCGTTTTTAAGCAGACATTTCCAAACTTGGCAACTTTAAGAGTTGTGGGCATCAACTGCCAGAATTCCCCAACCAGCATGGTTGGCAGACAAATTTTGGAAGTTAAAATCCACAAATCTTAAAATTTGGAGACCCCAGTATTATAGCATTCTTATTTTGCAAATGATCATATGAGGATTCAGTATACAGCCAAGCGTAATTAATTCTTCGTATAACAAATAGTTGTGATATGTTGCCTATGTAACCTCATCTTCTATGAATTAAACCGCCAAATCCTCTTACTATATCATCAGAGGCAATTCGCAAGAGTGTTCTGCTTCAAAACATCCAAGGTTTCCAGTCATAGCCTCAAGGGAGAGACAGAAAGGATGACACAGGTGTTAGATCACACAAAGAAAATATATTGGCAAACTCCAGGAACAAAGAATGCCCCTATCGTATGCCTGCATTGATTGAACCAGATGGAACTGATTCAGATCAGTAACTACATTAGGATTTTGGGGGGGCAGTTTGGTTTCCCTTCTGACACTATTACTTCTTGCTGCTAATTATTCTTGCAGCAGGTCACAGTTACCATAGTAACTAGGTGTTTGATCTTCTAATCAGTGTTCAGCGCCCAACTATTATATTACTTTACAGATACAAGCAAAACAAACTCTATAAAAACTCTTGCTTTATTTTCCCCACTTTCTTTATTTGTTCAGCATAATACTGTATTTAAAAGACTGACATTTATACAGATTTCACTTCTGTATAATAATATCAGGTGTTGCACGCTCCTGTATGAAGTTCATTTAAAAAAAACAAAAACATTTCTCTTTCAAGCATGTCTGGAGGACATAATACTCTAACTCTCCAGAGAGAACTGGCCTTGAAGAGACAGGAGAAGAGACAGTTCAAAAGCAGTAAAAGAGAAGAAGGCAATAGATAAATTGAAAGATTAATATCAGATCTCGTGCCACCCTACCCCAGTCCCCCAATCCACCCTGCTCATCCTATTCTTTCCCTCCCCATCTTTTAGCTATTGAATTTTATATTTTTATACTTTTGTAATATTTTACTTATATAGCTTTATTTTTTTTTAATATTGTAAGCTGCCTAGCGTTACCTTGTGGTAAGATGGGTGTCCAATAAATCAGTCACTCAGTCAGTTAGTCAGCCAGACAGACACAGACAGACACAGAGAGAGGGAGGGAGGGAGGGGGTGAGAGAGAGAGAGAGACATGCAAACACAGAGAGAAAGCAAGCTGGATAGGAAAGAATATTAATTCTATGGCTGTCATCTTAAGTATGACTGTGCTGGGAAAAATAAAAACCAAAACAACTTAGAGCCTGTCAGTGAATTTCAAACTACAAGTTTAATTTTAAGAGAAATTGATTTACAGCAAAGAAACACTCTTTCAAATTAATAAGCAGGGCTTTCTTCAAAGTAAAGCCCACATCTCAGGAATTATGGAAGCACACCAAGCCTTCCTTCCCATTAAAAGATTAATTCTGACCACCATCTATATATTATTGTTTTCAAGAATCATTTAATTGTTAATAGGTTATATGGGTTTTGCATGGCCTCATTTTAACCATTTGACTGCAACACTAAATACCTTTACTAGAGTATATAAATCCCTTTGCCTCTAAAGGTAAAGGTTCCCCTCGCACATATGTGCTAGTTGTTCCTGACTCTAGGGGCTCTGGTCATCTCTGTTTTATTTGGCTCTTTAAGCCAAAGAGCCAGCGAAGACATCTCCATGGTGATGTGGCCAGCATGACTGAATGCCGAAGGCCCATGGAATGCTGTTACCTTCTCATTAAAAGGGGTTCCTATTTTTCTACTTGCACTTTTACATGCTTTCGAACTGCTAGGTTGGCAGAAGCTGGGACAAGTAATGGGAGCTCACTCCGTTATGCAGCACTAGGGATTTGAGCCGCTGAACTGCCGACCTTTCTGATCAACAAGCTCAGCATCTTAGCCACTGAGCCACCATGTCCCTTTGCTTTTACTTATCAACAAACCTGCTAAAAACTCTGTTACAAAGTTTTTTTATGAGAAGTTGAATCATCTCCAATAAATTGTCTAAATAAGCATGAGCTGAAATAGTTCGGAGTCCTGGCTTAGATTTTCCACAGCACTTCCACAAAAATAAATCTATTATGAAAGTACAATGAAGGGTTGAAACAGAAGAACACAAAATAGATACATACAATGATTTTAATTTCAATTTAGCATGATCATGTAGAAATTGCTGCCCATTTTTTAAAACTCTGGATATGGTAGTCAATTGGAAACACCTGTTTGTATTATCTCGTTCCCACCATTTCAACAGTATGTCATTAAAATGCACAATATTTATTGTCCTGCCCAATTAAATTCTACCTACGCCTCTATTTCTATCTAACAGTCTTTAAAAACAGTCTTTATATATATAAAAAGTTATATATAATTTGTAATAATAAGTACGATTTACAGAAACTACAGAAATAAGGAACAAACTTTAAAAGATGAAGAAAAGGGAGTATTAGAATTGTGGGGTTCAATAGGAGACATAATAAGCAAGTCTTGTACTTCTGATCTACAGATACTATTTTGTCCACAATATAAAATATAATCAACTTTCTTATAGAAGACATCTATCTGTCATTAATAGGTAACTGCAAAATATTTGCGTTTTGAAACTGAAATATGGCTGCAAAACCAACAGAGATACCTTAAGAAGAATGTGCAAATGATTCTACATTATTTATAGAGGACGCAGACTAGAAAAAAACCCATTTAGAAAATTTATAGGTTTGTATAAAACATGCCGCATACATAATCCTCAAATGAAACAGAAGAAAACAACTGTGATGAATATGTTGGATATATATTTTATTGTGATTTAGTTACACCATTTGAAGCTAGTAGGCTTTCAAAAAGCCATTAGAAAGGCAATTTTATTCCGCATGAGATGAATTGCAGTTAAACTGATTAAAGCCTCCCCATGCAAATCTCTGTACTCAATTAAGTCTAATTACCTAATCAGGAGTCGCTGGACTTAAGTCCAACAACCATTTGTTTGCTATTTGGCTATCCTATATGATGAACTATCAGCTCCTAGTTTCTGATTCCTAGATCTCTTGCAGTCCTGTCAGTGAATGAATTAAACTACAATGTTTTGTGAATAGGCTGTGCTGAATATGTTTTCAATAAACAATCACAGTTAAACCTGATTGTAATCTTGCAAAAGTTTCCATCAGCAGTCAGTCCATGAAGATTAAGCCATGGAGACTTTCCCAAGGTATTTTCCCAGTATTATTTTCATCTAAAATACTAGTTCTCCTCCTTAGTATCCTCTAGAAGTGTTGAAATTAAGACTCTTGCAATTCACACCCTACAGGCACTGGTTAAAATTATGTGACTGTAGCTCAACAGATCTGGGAGGCACTAAAGCTGAGGAAGCCATAACTAATAAAGAATGACAAAGCATGACAGTCTGGAGGCACACTAAAATATCCATGGAAGGAATCCAGCTACAAAAAGGAAGTCATGAGTTCTAGGTCTCTTGTGTGATACAGTAGTAATAACTTATACAAGTTCTCAGTAACAAAAGGAAAGGTGCTGCTATGAAGAAATCAGCATACTTTGCTTATGGGGAAGTAGGTAGAGTAAATACAGAGGAACTCTTTAACGTGTTTGTGGTGGCCCCTTAAAAGAGAAAGTTACAACTATATTTATATGTGAATACTAGCTGATAACCCGCCGTAGCCAGAGTATGCATTTATCCCAATCCTGTATTAGAGGGAGCCCCCTTCTGGAGTACTGTGAAGCCATTACCATGGCAACTCCACTATGCTGTACATTAGAAGCCATTTTAAGGCACAAAAGCCTGTATCTTAACAGAACTTGAATCCAAAATGCACATTATCACTGTCAAAAGTACAGTGACTTGACACTATAGATCCATGATGGCGAACCTATGGCACGCATGCCTGAAGTGGCATGCAGAGCCATGCACAGCATCACCCGTTCCTTTTCTGGGTTTTTGGCATTCATGTGCATGCAACAATCAGCTGGCCTTTGTGCATGCGGCAGTGCCGGAAACTGGAAGAGCTGGTCTTCCATTTTCCAGCGTGAGCATGTGTGCCGGCCAGCTGATCGGCGCGTGGGCATGTGCATGCCCCCTGGTTCCTCTTCCGGGTCGTGGCTCAGACAAGCACACACATGCGCTCCAGTGTTGAAAAGGTTCGCCATCATTGCTATAGATATAATTCAATCCTTTTCATTTCATTTTCACTGGCCTAGGAATTCCAGAGTTATACTGGAATACACACACCCACACACATACACACTTAGGGGTGTCTTATACTCACAGTATTTGTTTCCAGAGAATACGTCATCTGTGTACCAAGTTTGGTTGAAATTGCTTGTGGCGTTCCAGAGTTATGCTGGAACATACACACACACACACACACACACACACACACACAGGACCATTGATAGACAGATAGATAGATAGATAGATAGATAGATAGATAGATAGATAGATAGATAGATAGATAGATAGACAGACAGACAGACAGACAGACAGACAGACAGACAGACAGACAGACAGACAGACAGATAGATAGAAGGTAACATATATCTACTGCAATGCTTAAAATCACCCAGCGTACTTGGGAGTGAAGTATCATATAAAATCAATAATTTATGATTATATTATCATCATCCTAATTGAAGGAGCAGTCTATAAGGAACTAGTAGAACCAATTAGCTTTGATCCATAAAGGAATTTTAAACACTCTTATGTATTTTACAGCCAAGTGAGATGAAACATTTCCAGCAGCAAGAGACATTGAGTCCTACTGACTGGGTTGTCCCTGGGGCAGATACTTGCTAAGGAGCTCTCTGCATCAGTCCTTTATTTATAGATGGAGAGGTGCTAAGCAATAGGGACTCCCGGGCTGTTACGCCTTTCAGGAACATTCATTGGTACATAATCAGTAGCATTATTTAATTCCAGCTTCATTCAGAAGCAAGCCCCACAACAGATGCAGTATTAATACAGAGGACAAGGCTTATTATTGCTAATGCAATTCCACCTCTTGTAAAAAAAAAAAAAAACAACCACAACAAAGGCATTAAAAGTATATATAGGCTAACAAAAACTTTCCACCACGTGCACTGTGTACATAATATGTAATTCCACAATTAAATATGTTTGGACAAAATGAGTGCAGCTGAATATGCAGGAAACAATACACCTCTAAAGTTGGTGAAGCATTGCAGCCTACGAAGCCTGGCTTACAATGGAGGACTCTCTGTCACAGAGGGAAGAAAAGGTAAATGCAGTGCCATTGTCAGTTGAGATACTGCTCATTAATTCAGAGAGGGTGGACTGTCAGACTCCAGGCTTCCATTTCTTACTGTTCTTTGTGTGCATAGGAAGCACAACTCTTGCATTAGGGGATACTTGATTGATGACAGTTTTGGGAACCTTAATGAGAAGTTAACAAAAAATGAGTCCTTGCCAATCAAGGGCATATGTGAAAATTATATCAAGAAGGTCACTGTCTTACCCTCTTGTGACAAAAACCTGTTGTAACATCATGAAGACCAGACCAGCCCTG
Organism: Thamnophis elegans; assembly: GCF_009769535.1. Taxonomy (NCBI): domain Eukaryota; kingdom Metazoa; phylum Chordata; class Lepidosauria; order Squamata; family Natricidae; genus Thamnophis; species Thamnophis elegans. The sequence continues at coordinate 26,597,958 of NC_045549.1, read as the reverse complement.
CCATTACTCAAAATGATATAATTTTCTTGGGTAACGGATTTGGATTTCCTGAAAAGATAGTTAATATTAGTCCTTTATTTCTACATGTGGGGATTTCCTAGATTACAGACCAAAACAACATGATAAATCAAAACAAGGGTGCTGTCCTGAGGAGAGCTGAATGCACGATACGCCACTTGCGTTAAGCAACAAAATTTTATGGCATAAGCTTTTACAGACAAGAGTCCTTTTTTTTCCAGCTGGCAGAAGCGTGAGTTTGCATGTTTGCAAGACATCATCCTAAAAAGTCGCATCAGTTCCTGGATCAGTATTTGGAGTCAAGGGGGAAAAAAACCATATGTCCACTTCCCCACCCTCCTTCCAAGTAGAAGTAATGGGAAGGGGGAGAGAAAGGAATGAGAATTAATGCCACATTCCCAGAGCCATTCTGGTATATTGATGGTTTCCCATTGTAAAAAAAACCATTGATTTTCTACAGAATCACTGGCAAAGAAGACAAATTCTCTTCTTCACAGTCACTCTTTTCAAAAGCAATAGTTTCCTGTGTCTAACAGCAGAAAACTAATGATCTTTCCTACCAGCCAGCTGGCTCAGTTTGTTTTCCATGGCCACATCAGATCTGAAGGCTGCCTGAGGAATATATCTGACAGAAAACTGGACTGTAGAGGTTGCAGAGGTGAGAAAGTACATTTGGGCCACCCTGAAAACATAGTTTTCAAAAGCTAAAACTTCTTCTCTCCAACGTTGATTTTGGCAGGGTTTCAAAGACATGTTGATGAGATTCCATTTTAGAAGTTTGTGATCCATGCTACATAATAAGTAATGGCATTGTGAGGTTCCATTATAAATAAGTTGGATCCAAATCATTTTCATTTGTGGCACACAAACACCACTATACTTTTGAACAGTATGTTCAATAAAATTTAGGTGTCTTATGCAGTGGACACAGTGGCTCAGTGGCTAAGACGCTGAGCTTATCGATCAGAAAGGTTGGCAGTTTGAATCCCTAGCACCGCGTAATGGAGTGAGCTCCCATTATGTATTCTAGCTTCTGCCAACCTAGCAGTTCAAAAGCACATACAAATGCAAATAGAAAAATAGGAACCACCTTTGGTGGGAAGGTAACAGCGCTCCGTGCGCCTTCAGCATTTAGTCATGCCGGCCACATGACCATGGAGATATCTTCGGATGCGCTGGCTCTTCGGCTTTGAAACGGAGATGAGCATCAGCCCCTAGTGTCGGGAATGACTAGTGCATATGCGCAATATGCAGTATCATTGGTGATGATAAACTGGATGCTTCTTTTAATAGTGATTCAGCACTCAGAAAAATTTTGTGTCTCATCTATAAGAGGGAGACGTTTATGATAAATGAGCCTGTTTTGGAAGCTTGAGTCATTTAATGCACTGCCTAATGTCACAGATTCCTTAAATCTAAATTTCACAGCACAATCAGAATATGTGGAGATTTATAAATATTTGCTACCAAAGATTTAAAGCTAAGTGCAATTCTATTAGGATTTAAATTTCATATATTAACATTTTTAATATTCTTTTCTGCTTAGGACAATTGTTGAATATTTAGTATTAAGGAACTGAAACATAACATGTAATATAAACAGTGCAAAACTTTAAGTCTGTTTTAAATGTTTACATTTTAAATAACTCTGCATAAGTAAATCCGCAATGAAAAGCTTTACAACAATTTAATTACTCAGTTAATAGAATTATCTGCAGAGAGGTTAGTGGAGGATGGAAGGATACAGGTATGCACATTAAATAAGAGTCATGTATCTTGTATCTCTCCTTTTGCTTATTCTCATATCCAGGAAGGAAATCTGGAGGGCCACTATGTATACACTTCAACAAGGCTACAAACGACAACAACACTTGATAATCACAAAACCATTGATTTTGAACCATTGAACCTATAAGACTCAACACATCTCCTCCTTGGATTATACCAATTGTGAAATGGTTCAGAGAAAAATAGATTATGTCGGCAGATATGGTCCCAACCTTCTAGCCTGATTAGAACTCATGTATTCAGTAGAACCTATGAATAGTATTGTTGATTCTTAATAAGTCTTGATACAGAGTTATGTAGATTAAATAGTACAATTATATTTTACAATTTATATTTTATGGAAAGGGGGAAATGGAAAACTGCTGCGTAGGTTCTCTTGAGGAGAAGAAGAACAATGGGAACAAGGGGGACAGTAACAAAACATCACAACTTTACCGCCATAGTGTAACACAAATATAAAAAAGTGGACCTTTCTACGTCATGATACATTTTTCAAAATTTTGGCATCACTGTGATTATCAAAAGACACCTATGCCTAATTCTAACTCTTTTTATCTATGTGCAGCTGATTAAACACATTTGCATAAAATAAGTGTTTCTGAGGTTGGGATGGAATGAGGCATTAAAATGTTTTAGCAACTTGTATTACTGTATTATTGGGCATTTCATATGTAAAACAAACAATTAAATAACCACATTTTGTACTTTAAGTCTTTTTCTTTCTTTCTTTCTCTTTCTTTTTCTTTCTTTCTTTCTTTCTTTCTTTCTTTCTTTCTCTTTCTTTTTCTTTCTTTCTTTCTTTCTTTCACAAGCAAAACATTTCAGGAACTCAAAAACAGTAAAAAAAAATGCAGATAATGGCATCAAAGAAACTTCACACAATTGCTATAGTTGCTGAAAAAGAAGTAACCTATTCTTCTTAAGAAATCAATGAGAAGAATCAAGTCTTCCCAGAAGAACATGGTTTAATGTTATTCTCAATAAATAATTCATTGCCTTCACCTTCAGAACATATGCAAGACACAAGAATTCTGCCCTTAAATTTCTGATATTTAATCGTGCCACAAAATGTATTTAGATGAACATTTAAATGAGGCAGTTAACCTTTCGTTGCTTTATTGAAACTGGGTAATTTTCTCATCGTTCTCCTGATGGGCTCAGAGGTTCCCAAAAGAAATCTGCTTGCTTTTGATTAAGCTTAACAAAATCAAATCAGATTCACCTTCACATACATTGTTTGGCACAATAATTAACCTGCAATAATATGAATATAGAAAATGTAAGCAGATAAAGGTGCATTTTAATAACCTCCCATTTTATTAGCTGCACTCATATCCCGTAACATTGCCAAACATTCCTAGACCAGGTTTGTTTGTGTGTTTTTGAAGTACAAACAAAGGACACAACACAAAGAAGCAAAATGCAGGAAAATCCCTGAATTCTAGTTCTATAAAACCAAGCAGTATTTTTTAGAGCTACTATTTATCTAAAGAAATAGGCTAAATAAAATCTCTGTCTATGTTTCTAAAATGCAAAACAGTAATTGTAGAAAAAGCATTCATATTTGTGTAAGTGCTAAATTCATTTGGGCTTTGGAAAACATTTTATTCTATTTTTCTAATTACTAATTAATTAAGAACAATGCATCTCATGCTAGTATTGTTTTCTGCAAGCTAAAGAATGGGTGGATAGTACTGTAGAAAGTTAGCATCCACCCCTCTACTAGGAAAATGAGATATTTTAGGAAATATTAAAAGGGCAGAATATTTTCCCTAAAAGGGAGGCAGAAATTCACCCCCACCCCTTTGTCAATGGGCAATTAAGGCCTGGGCAAGTCTATTCTACATAACAATACAATACAATAGCAGAGTTGGAAGGGAACTTGGAGGTCTGCTAGTCCAACCCTCTGCCTAGGCAGGAAACCCTACATCATTTCAGACAAATGGCTATACAACATCTTCTTAAAGACTTCAAGTGTTGGGGCATTCACAACTTCTGGAAGCAAGCTGTTCCACTGATTAATTGTTCTGTCAGGAAATTTCTCCTCGGTTCTAAGTTGCTTCTCTCCTTGATTAGTTTCCACCCATTGCTTCTTGTTCTACCCTCAGGTGCCTTGGAGAATGGTTTGACTCCCTCTTCTTTGTGTCAGCCCCTGAGATATTGGAACACTGCTATCATGTCTCCCCTAATCCTTCTTTTTATTAAACTAGACATACCCAGTTCCCGCAACCGTTCTTCATGTTTTAGTCTCCAGTCCCCTAATCATCTTTGTTACTCTTCTCTGCACTCTTTCTAGAGTCTCCACATCTTTTCTACATTGTGGCGACCAAAACTGAATGCAGTACTTCAAGTGTGGCCTTACCAAGGCATTATAAAGTGGTAGTAACACTTCACGTGATCTTGATTCTATCCCTCTGTTTATGCAGCCTAGAACTGTGTTGGCTTTTTTGGCAGCTGCTGCACACTGCTGGCTCATATTTAAATGGTTGTCCATTAGGATTCCAAGGACTCCACAAAGATATACCTCCTTCAGGCAGAGCCATAGGAGGAATTGCCCAAAACCTTTTCATTACATCATTATCCAGCAAGGATCAACTAAGCCTCGGACTCAAAAGACAACCTACAAAGTTATCCCTGCATGGCCTCATGGGAGTCTGACAACCAATCAGAATACAAGCTCAAATTCAAAAGGCAACAGAGGGCATAAAACCCAGGCACTCTCAGCATCTCTTTCCTTTTTGCCCAGGACCTCAAACCATGCGGTCCTGTCAACCATTAAACTATCTTTCCAAGCAATCTCCATGTTTCCAGTGTCTTTCTTCCCACTTGGAACTGAACCCAGATGGACATTTCTTCCAACAGTGCTTCAATTCAGCACTGGGAAAAGGCTTAGGACTGCCATTGCAAATGATCCCAAATATCTTTCTTTCTGGAGAAGAAACCTGTCCAACTTATGTAGCCAAAAAAATAGACAACAGTATTATCTATTGACCTTTTCTACATGGGAAACTTTCCTTTTCAAAACCATCAGGCTTTCAAATTTCCTAGAGCAGTTCCAAGTGCAACCAATCCCTGTACTGAAAAAATGAACATTATATTTCCCATAAAATATCCTGATGGTCTTCTATTCATGATGCTGAATAGAAGATCTGTTTTCTCTAACTGAAGTATTATGTCTCGGATGAAGCAGTGACATTTGGAGTAGGAACAGAATGTGTTTCTCATCTTTGCTTGCATTCTCACTCCCTGGCAGTCACCACAGTGTTATCGACTGGAGTAAACTGTTTAAAACTCAATGGAATTGCCAATTCATCAGTCATCTTTCTTCATTGTTTCAAAGTTAATTAGTATGAATCAGAGCTATGCTAAAGACTGTTGTATTTCCAATAAGTATATTTATAAGGTTTCCCAAATATTACATTCATATTTTACTGTAATGTTAAGTTGCCACAAGTTCTTAAAGGTTGCTGTAGCCACATAAACACAGCTACTTAAATAGCATGAATTTATTACTTAAATCAGCACATCTTACAGCACATTTGAAGATACACTTTAATATTCAAATGTAAAAAACGAAATGATCACAGGTCACTATTATGGACAAAACTATTCCAAATAACCATTCCTAGCGAAATCTGTTTCACAGAACAACAAACAGATTTTTTTTTAAGTGTTACAAAACCCCATCTGGTAAATCTTATAAATATTACACTATGCATTAGGACACTTGGATGGATTTGAGGTTACCTCTTATAAAATGTGTCTCACATCCAAACCCAAATGACTTAGTCTTTAACCATAAACTATGAATTCAGGCAAGAATTTTCTAAATGGACTTCTTCAAAAATTATGTGTGGAACAGTCGATTTAAAATCAGACTTGGAGGTAGTGTTCTATAGTAGATATTACCATTACTTGGTTTTGTGTCATGCAAAAGGACAAGTTAAGTATATGGTACAGTACAGCGGTGGGATTAACTTACCTTCCCTACTGGTTTGGAGATGTGAGCACGCAAGTGCGCTTGCTTAGCTTGCACATGCCACATCTGCGCATGTGCACCACCTTATGTGCATGCGCGGTGCTCGTGCATTACATTGGGGCAGGTGGGCGGGCTCTCCTGCAGCCACTGCTTTCAGTTCGCCCAAACCAAAGAGAACCAGCTGAATACCACCTCTGGTATAGAAGTTATCATTATTAACAGGACTGTAAATGGCATTAGATCTGGAGCAAAGACAGGGAAGGTTCTTGCTACAGGGATTGCCTATCCAGAAAACTATCTTAGTGAGTTTCTCAGTGGACTGAAAGGCAACCAGAAAGAAGAGTTAAAAATAATTATTGCTTAGAACTTGATGGTGTCTAACTGGAAAGCAACAGACAATGGTGGTGGCAATAGTAAGCATTATTATAAGTTACACAGCAGGGAGGGTGAAAACAGGTTGTGTGGGTGCTGCCTGGGATCAAGTTGTTGTCAGGACTGCTTTTTCCAGCATGCATTCAGTGCATGCATCCCACAAGAAACTCTTGGTGCTTCCATCCATATCTTCACGTGTAGAATGAAGCCAAAGCCAGGCAGTTTTGTTTGTATGAACATGGCCACAATATACAATATTCTGTCCCTGGAAATCAGATATACCTTCTTTGAATACTCCTGAAAACACGCAAGTAGCTCCAAAGGGCAGTGTAGAGATGTTCTGCACAACATTTCAAGAAATGAAATTGCCAATGTCCAAAGCAACCAAGATACTAATAAATAAATAAAACCAGCTTTTCCATTAGAAACACCTGCAGCAAACTTTGGCTTTGTGCTCTCGTGTTCCTGAATCCTGTTTGCTTTTAAACTCCAGTTTGTTTACCCCAAACCTGCTTAAACTCTGTGATACCTGTACTCCTGCAGCATATTGGATGTGTATTCTTTCATGTTGTGGAGTAATCTCTCATACAAGACCTTACTCACTTTTAAACATTGTGTGAGTGTGTGAATAGATGCACTTGCTAGCTTACTGTCTATAACCATTTGCCAGAACATTCTTGCAAAACAGTTCAGGGTGTGTGGCCACAGTTAAACAGGGCTGAAAGAGATAACAGTTAACACTATGGTTACCCCGGAATCGCAAATTCTGCCTTTTGAAATGTCAGTTTGGTTAGAAAGGGCACAAAGCAGGAGAAGGTCACAACAACTCTATGAGGTGAGTTGGGCTGAGAGAGAGGGATTGGCCTATATTTCTTTCTTCCTCCTTTCTTGGAATGCCACTGGGGTGTCTTCAAGGCAGTCAAAAAAAGTCAAGATAGCATCCATAACTGCATGGTTGAAACCCCACCCTTTTTGTGTGTGTTGTATATACAACTGGAACAACCTTTACAGGAGTTACAATAACAATGTAGAGTCCAATGCAGTTGAATGGCCAATACCTTTAAATAATAATAATAATTTGAAGGATGGTGAAGAAGATGCACTGAGCTAGTTACACTATGAAGGCTTACTGAATACCCAAGAGATGAAACTGGCCTACAAAAAAAACCAAAGGAATAATAGAAAAGAAACATGACAAGGCAAAGTATTGCATGGCCAGTACAAAACAAAAAACAAAAAAACAGGCGGATAACAACAAGGCCTGGCAATAAATAAGAGCAGGAAAATTGAAAAAACAGCGGAGTCAGTTCTGACTGCAGAAGACCAAGCCTTAAGAACAAAGCCAGAATTGAGAACCTACAGCAAATGATGCCTCTGTAAAGGAGCTGAAGGAACAGTGAACTCTCTAGTCAGCTTCTTAAAATCACACAGAATGACTACAAAGTACAACACAGCAGACGTTACAGAGGCACTGAAGTATCTGCAAGAAATATCACTTGTATGCAAGAACTGATGGGACTACAAAATACACAAAGTAATAGAAAATGAAAAAGCTTAAAGTGGTCTGGAACTTTAGAATGCAAGCGTACAAGGTTTAACAATTATTGATTTTTTAAAAAGACAAAATAGTCTGGATAGTGTACACTGTAATACTCGGATGCAACAGAAACCAAAAGGAAAACAATTGGAGACAATTACAAAATACGAAGATTTGCAAGCAGAAGTAGAATGATTGTGGAAAAGAAAGGAAAAATATTACCAATAATAATAGTCATCTTGGGTACAATCCCAAACATCTGGAACAGCACTTGAACACCATCATAATTGACAAAATCACCACAAATCAAGTGCAAAAGGCACCTTTACCTGAAACAGCTTACATCCTGTGACAATAACTTTAACATCATCACACAACATCTGCCTATCCCAGATGCCTGGTGAATAAAAATGCCAAATCTATTCTGAACATCTGGTTGAGTATGTGACCAGTCATGATATATAAATAATTTAGTGTGTATCTTTTGAAATATACCCAGACATTTACATATATAGCTAAGGAATACACTTTGTTAGCACCTTTGAACTGACTGATATTAAAATATCAAGGACAAAGTTGTATGCCTAAAATTATCAGGAATTATAATGAAAAAATACACCTATTTAATATAGTAAATTCCACTTGGATCATTAATAGATATTTTCATTGATATTGGGATTACTAATGTACTTTAAATGTACTTTAAAATAAATTGGATCTTAGTTTTTGTAAAGGGGTAAACCTATAATCTGTAATAAAGTGAGATAAATACATTTTGCTTAGGTATGAAAATCAATAATTCTACGGTATACTACAATAATCTTCACTATACAGCAAGGTGGGGTCACCATATCTTTTGCTACTTTTGTTTTCTTCAGTTGGAGTAAAAAGTATTCTTTCTATTATTTATATTTAAATGTCTATTTAAAATTAGGAAGTTGATACATAAGGATGGAAAAATTCATCTTCCCATTTTGAAGGGTTTTGACAAGTTTGTTTTTCTTATATCCTGATGTACTGAATTCCTCTCAAGTTCCTAATTAATCAGAGGTTTATATTTTGGAAATCTGTGTTATAGCATTGTGTAAATTCTACACAAACATGAAACAAGATGTATCATTGATTATTTGCTGTATTTTTCTACTGTGGGTTATATAGTCTACTAGAACTGAGCATCTTCTTCAAGATATAACTATGGAGTTTCATTATAGCTACTCTTGTAGGAAGATATGTGGTGATAGGCAGCATGATATTTGTTCTGAAGTTAATTTGCATTTCTGCATTCTATGTTTACACACCAATAAATGTAATCATGTAGCTGAAGCAGGTTTTTTTAAAAAAAACTCAATGTAAGGACAGATGAAGCAGTGTAAATATTAATTTAATAATACCAGGAACACAATCATACTCAGAAATATATAGAAATCAGTCTCACCAAATATAATGCAATTGCTTCTGAGTAAAAATGCATCTCATAGCCTGAAAATATTTTAATAAATGCACTCTTTCCCATAGAGATACTGAAAGCTGGGTGTGGCCATGTATTGTAGTAGCCTACTATCACCAGCATTTAGTTACAGGATTTAAGGGGGGGTGGGATTATTTAGCTTTCTGTAGTTTTTTTTTACCTGTCTGATTAAACATATTTGAAATAAATCTCAAAAGATAAGAAAATACCTGCATTCAAATCCAGAAAAAGCAAGGTGACATGCCTAACCATTCATTCACAGTATTATTCTCCATCACAAAGGTATTATCTTCTTAAAAACACAGAGCATGATACCACAAAACTGAGGTTTCAAGGCATAACAATAGTAATTGAAGAAACAGGCAGCAATGTGTTTTTAAAAGCCCTTTTGTTCACTGCAAATTGGGATTAATATTTGTATTGTTCAACATTTAACTACAGTCAAAATCTGTGTTTTTAATCAGCAAATTAGCTATTTAACAGCAATGACAACAAACCACTACTACAGCCTTTACACACCAGAGACTTCTACCCGCCATAGTGCCTTTAATGATTACACTGCTGTTACTGCTTTCTTTTTGCAAAATATCACACAGGACCATCCACCAAAAACATAACCATGTTTTAGACAACAGGAAAATCACTAATGGTATGAAAATACAAAGGTTGGAGGGCTGCTGGAGCCTACACCTTCGTTTTTTAAGACTTCAGACCACTCCTACTGCCTGACTCTTCCATCACACATCTTGCTTTTCCCATCTACGTTACCTTCTTGGGTCTTTTCTTTCTGTGATTACTTCCATTATACTTCTCCCCACCATCACTCTTCTGAGCTGCATCCTCATTCATCATTTTGAATCCCTCTTCAGAGCAAAGAGCTGTGCCATTAAACCCTTGCAAACATACAGACTATCAGCAAATATGTCACTTACTGGATAGGAGGAGGGGGTAGAGGGGGAGGGAGGGAGGGAGGAGGGAGGAGGGAGGGAAGAAGACATGAACATGATGACGTTGCTATGGTAGCAGCTACCACAACTGTTTATCTGACTGCATTGTTAAATCTGATTTATCCAATTAGCATAGGAGCTTGGTTCTCTTACAGTACAAAATGTTTGAATTGAATGTACAGAGTTCAGAATGGGACTGAGAAATAAGTGTGATTACAATAGAGGGAAAGATAGGTGGAGAAATATATAGATAAATATGATAAAACCTCCATACAAATCTGTCACACTACTGAGGTCACTATAGCAACTTCTCTCATTTCTATAAAACAAATTACATGTTTGCTATGTTTTACCCTATTATACCTGTTCAAAATAAATTTTCTACAGTATTATTTCTTTTTGCATGAAATAACTTTTAGTACATGAAATGTGTATTGTATTAGTGGAACTGGTACACTGTAATGGTTTTTTATGATATTAATACATGGCTGGAGTAATTATTTTATTTTGGTTTTTAAGTCCTTTAAATCCCACATTGAGCAATTATAATCTGTGCTTCCTCCAAGATTAAAATAATATAGGAAGCAGATTATTACTCCTAGGTACTAATCAGAAAGCTGGTTAGAAATTTTGAAAGACAGATGCCAAAATAAAAATGGAAGCTGGTTTTGAAGACAGCTTCTCTAGTAGCTTCTGCTAGTCCACTCAAAAACTGGTCTCTTCTTCAACTTGGTAGTACTTCTCCAGATCCTGGTTACTTCAAGGGGAAAAAAGATAAGCATTCAGAGAAGCAAATACATTGACCCAGTTCTGAATCAGTGCAATCTATCCCAACATGTCAGTCCTTCAAATTAGACCAGATTAGAAGACCAAAATTATGAATATTAGCATTTTGAACTGCATATTAAAGAAAATGATAATAATTATAATAGTGTTTGAGGAAAAATAAATGAGAAAGCACCATAGATATTTCTAAAATAATCTCTAATTTCTTAATTGGTGTTTTTCCCCATCTACATCCCTACATCTCATAAAAGATGCCATAAAGCATATCTCTGAAATATTTATAGATCTCAGAAAAATTCAAAATAGCCTTGGTTTTTAACAGATGTATTTTTATTTAAAAATTGAGAGATCAATATTTATTAACATTTCTCCAGCAAACAAGATCCTGGTGTAACTCAACACTATTTTTCTGTACTATTTCTTGGGAATTGTCATGTCCAAAGAATCTCATCAATAACATTTTTTTCCGTTACCAACCATTCTTTCCCCCCTGGATTTTAAATAATTCTACTTGGTGAAGAGTTCTACTTCGTGGAAATTTACAATTATTCTGCAAAACTTTAAAATGGAGATTTAACTCTTGTAAAAACTTTCCTTTGAGGGGAGATTACTGAGTGGAGATTATTAGAAGCCAACATTGAGAAAATGCCAGGAAGGAACTTTTGCAATTGGGTCTATAAGACTGTTGTTGTTGATGATGATGATGTTGTTACAGTAATATCCTAGGAGACACAATGTCACAAAGGGTTAATGATCCTGGAATAGCTAGATAGAAATGGCCTGCATTCTGGCAGTTTGAACCCGGTTCTGTGAAATGGAATGAGCTCCTGCTGCTTGATTCCTAGCTCCTGCCTACCCAGCAATATGAAAGCATGCAATGTTGTGAATAGATAAATGGGTATCACTTCAGTAGGAAAAATCTGGCTGCATTTGTGTGCGCAGATAGCGGAAGCTGGCATTGAGATTAGCTAGATGCAAGGCATCATAGCATAAGTTGAGGCGAGACTGGCAAAAGAACCCAGAAAAGCCAGCAACCTGAGCGCCACTAGATAGTATATGTTCTGACCTAGGCTTCCAAGATAGTACAAAGTACATGCTTAGATCCAGCAAACCTCTTTTTATTTCAACGGATGTGAATTATGTTCATTCACAGCCCGTAATGAGTCACAAATAGTTTGTAAAGAGTCCAACTGAAGTCTGCCAAAGTCTTTTGGGATAAGGCTGATAAGCACCCACCTTTATCTCCCTTGAAACGCTGTCGAAGATCTAACTGGCAATTAGCTTTGCAAAGTCACAGGGAGCACAGAGTCAAAACAGAGCTTCAGACTTTAAACCAACCAAAATGAACAAAGTTTTTTACTGCAAAGGCTCACTTGCCTTTGCTCCTCCTTTATGTCTTATGGGAGGGCCAATCATCTCCAAGCCTTACTCCTGAGTTGCCCCTTTTGTCTTAACTGTTCTTGCCTTCTGGCAGCTCTGCACATGCACTCACTGGGAACTCAGGCTCCCCTGTTCCTCTGCCTCGCTGATGTCTGACTCTGGAGGCTCCGGAGGCAGCACATAACTCCCAGATGGCCCTGGCCCCCTCTCTACTTCTGACGCAGAGCCCTCATCTGAGCCTTCCCCAGACTCCAGGACTGTCCCATGTTCCTCCCCAACCTCCTCACTGTTTGACTCTTCTGCCAGCTCCACAAGCCACCGGTGTAAAACTAGTTCACTCCCTTGCTGCAGCAAAGATAGGCACACAAGCGCTGAACGGAATGAAAAAGCACTCTGGATTGTCAGTATTGCATTGTGTGTCTAGCATGTGTAGATTTTCCTGACATTAATTATAAATAATAATAAATAATCTCCTGCTATTGCATATAATTGTCAATGTAGGGAACAGTTACCTAGTTCTAGAAGATATTAAGGTATATCAGGAACAATGTAAATATGAAGCAGGAAACCCCATTGAAATATGCATTTGCAAGAGGGGCAGGGGAGGTAATGAAGACATCCCTTCTCATTTGCAAGAAAACTGTTGGTGGCCCACAGTCATGACAAGACCAACTGAAAAGGCAACTTAGGTTTTCTCTACTGGTTGGAAGAGAAGATCAACTGAATCGTTTATTCTTTCTTCCACTGTCTGAAAGAGAAGATTGTTACCAAGGCAAGTTAGCATTTAATGAAATAACGTACTTTGCAGAATTTATGTCTCATTCCATAGAAGTAAGTAGTCCCATAAGACTTTTCAATATTGACTATTGAAAGCAAAGATGGCTTAATAGAAAATAGCAAATACAGAAGGGAGACCATATTATCTATATGTCAGCAGCAGAAGAGATAGTGTTCCTATCACCACTGTCCCTGGATTAGACTGGAAACATTTCTGAACATTTTCCAGCTTTCTTTATCAGTATTACATAAAACTCACATTACATCATGTTTTGTTCGATAACGTTCAGCAAACTGGTAATAAAAAAAGACCAGGAAATACTACACAATCTTTCATTATCCTGCAGCATGAAGTTTAAAATGGTAAAACAGAAGGTAGATTTCTTTCTATAAATATGTACACACACACACACCTCTGTATGCGTGGATATAATTTCATTAGGTACTTTATATAAATACAAGATTCAAGTAGTCCTTGAGTTACAACCACAATGGAGCCTGCCCATCATAGTCATAACTTATGAAGGTCATAGAGCAAGTCAGTCACATGACAAGCCCATTTTTTTTAAAAAAAATGTGGCAGTTGTTAAACAAATTTACAGTTAAGTGAAATGCAAAACTCTCACAAAAAGAGTCATGTGAGATGCTGCCAACAGCCGAAAATGTGGCTTAGTTGCCAAGCACCCAAAGTGCAATCATGTGACCATGGGCGCAAGTTACCTTCAGAACTTCAAATCCAGATCGTAAGTGTTTCAAGTAGATCTATTTGACCTTGCTAAGCGACTGTTCATAAATCAAGGAGCCCCATACATACATATTAAAAAAAAATTATGAAATTTTAAAAAAGAGAAAAGCAAAAGTGCAAGACAGATAGAAAAATCAAAAAGAAAAAGGTATTTAAAGAGACGTTATTTTAGTTTTGATCAAACGGAACAAATTTGCCATTTCTGCGAATTGTATTTTCTTTCATGATCCACTTTGCCATTGTGGGTATTTCAGTATTTTATATCTTTGTGCACATTGTAGTTTCAATGAGGTACCATATGAAACACCAACTTTCCATAAGTCTTTTCTAATTGGTAGTCCATAAGTCCAAAAGAATTCAGGTTTCTTTTTTTTTTTTTAATAATAAATGTTTTTTTAATTTTAATTGAAACAAGTACAGCATCTTTCTTTACATCTGTAGAAAATGTATCAATCGATTACAGATCCTCCACGGTCAACAAACATAACTCATATTAACTTAAGCATTATTATATATCCATTTTCATTTGACTGTAATTATTATTTAAAAATATTAATACAAGTAATAATCTTGAACAATACCTGCACACCAGTGGGAAAAGAAAAAATCAAAAAGAAAAGGAAAAAAAAAATAGAACAAAAAATAAAGACAAAAATGACAAAGAACAAGGCAAGAAAAAAGAACAAAACACAGGTATCTATTATAAACAAGAAGAAGTATATCAACTGGTTACAACATGCTTTGGTGCTTCTCTTCCATTAACTCATATTAATTCAAATATCTTAACTCAAATGTTTACCAAATTAGCATCATTATATCTCCAGTTTTAATTACCTATAGTTATTTAAACATCCTTCATCCTTAGCTATGCCAAAGAATTAATCCATAACACATGCTGACATTTCATTTACTTACTTAAAAAGTCCTCTTACATCAAATCCTCATATCCTATTTTAGCTGAGCATCCATAATATTTAGTTATATCATATATCATAACATTTTCCCAGTATTGATTAACATTTGATTGTATGTATTTTATTTAGTTTTGTTTTTTTTTAAATCTATTTTATTCATTTTCACATTCCATTTTACAATCACTTATATACAGGGTATTTGCTATAAAAGAAAAAAATATATATAAAAAAATAAAAAAAAATAAAAAAGAAAACACAACTCATCATTCACAACCCCACCTGACACTTCCATCCTCCATACACCCCATCTACCCCCTCCAACTTTCCTTTCCTCCCTCTAACGCTCCCCTCCTACTTCCCTTTCCCCTCAAACCTTCCTTCTCCCCTTACTCCCAACACGCCCTCCTTGCATTCCCCTTACTCCTTCCTTACTCCTCCCTCCTCTTTCCCTCTACCTCCCTCCTTGGTGTATTCCTTTATTCAAGTGTTGTTTATTATAATCTGATAAAAAGTAAAATAAACCAAGGAAAAAAAATATATAAAGAAAGAAAAGAGAAAAAAAGGAAAAAAAAAAGAACAACCGTATATAAGTGCATTCTTGTTCTTATTGCGACTATGTTAACACCCACCCACCCACCCCCCATAAATCCCCATCCCTACTCCTCCCAACTTCCCAGGGCCCACACCTGGCACTGCCTTCTATCTAAAGTATCTTATGTTCGTATGGATTAAAAATAAAAGTAATATATTAAAGGAAAAAAAAACCAAAAAGAAAAAAGAAAAAAAAGAAAAGAACAAAGAAAAAAGAAAAAAGAAAAAGAAAAAAAAAAGAAACTCTTTGTGTTAAGCTCAGCCCCCCATCTTTATCTATGCTTAAATAGTATAAGTCATTCTATCTATATTTTATTCTCGTCTCTTGCTTCTTTGTTATTTACCCCGACCTCCTGTAGACTCTCCCATTCCTCTTCCTTAACCTTGTATTCAGATAAACATTTATCCAAATTTGTATAGACATCAATATACAATCTAACTCAAACATAATCCCTTCTATTAAAATTTAAGCAGCGTGGATCATTCCACATATTCAAATATTACTTTACAGAAGAATAATCAAACTTTCCCTTTCTTAACCTTAATTTCAAACAATAATTCAAAATAATCTGACCAAACTTTCCCTTCTTAGTAAAATTTAAGCAGCATGGATCAAGTATTACTTTACACAAAAATCAGTTTGCATTCTATCTTGAAATGATCCCGACCAGCTTTCCCTTCTAATAGGATTTAAACAACGTAAATCATTCAGTATATACATTCAGTATCACCCCACCAATATACGTAAATCATTCCGCATGCATTTTACCCTCATCCCTTGCTTCTCAAATATTTACCACTATCAAATTTATGCAAACATTAGTTTAAAATCTAGCTCAAAATAATTTCACCAAGCTTTCCCTTCTAATAAAAATTAAATAGCATAGATCATTCCACATATTCAAATAATAGTTTCAGCAAGAATCAGTTTACCTTCTATTTTAAAATAATCTCTTCAAACTTTCCCTTCTAACAAGATTTAAACAGCGTAAATCATTCTGCATGCATTTTACATATATACATTCAATATCACCCCACCAATAAATTCCGCTTTTTCTGCCGGAGAGAGGTCGCAAACCCCCATTCAATCCACAACTTTAGTGAATATTTTAGAATGTCTAAATCCTCAAACTCCGCTTTTCTGCTTCTCTGAAGGAGGGGGAGCTACCCCCTCCATCTTGCAGCCATGTGGTCTGTTGCTTGCCTTCTCCTTCGGCTTGTCTCTCCTCTTTTCCAAGTGAATCAGGAAGTCCCGCCTTCAAAGTCTTGTAATAGAAATCTCGAGCCTCCGAAACAGAATTGAGATGAAGTCTTTGATTCTCAAATGTGACCGTAATGCCGGCTGGGGCCTCCCATTTATATTGAATCTGATGATTTCTAAGCTCTTTAGTTAAAAAGGTATAGTCCCTTCTTGCCTTTAACATCTGGAAAGGTATTTCTTTGAAGACAATCAAGTTCTGGCCATCAACTCTCAAACTATTATTGTAAAATTTTTGCATGATCGCGTTTCTGGATTCTTTTGTGGAGAAATATATAATTATGTCACTCGGGAGCTGTCGCTGTTCCGCTACCAACGAATTCTGGCGATAAATTTTCCGAATCTGCCAATCAAAGTTAAGTCCCGGGCTTCCCACCGCATGGCTGATGGCTTCAACAAAGGTCTGTTTCAGATTCTCTCGCTCCTTTTCGCGGAATCCTCTGACTCTTATTGCAAATGCCTTCTTATTAAAGTTTATCATAACGAGCTGTTCTTGAGTGTCTCTAATTTTTTGTTGTAATATTTGAATATTAGTAGTCAAATTAGAATTAGCCTCTTCCAAACTTTCTAATTTATTCTCTATTTCAGCAGTATAATCTGACAGGGCAGACACGGCTGCAAACGTATTCGCCTTCATTTGGTCAATTTTAGACTTTAAATCACCATATAGCTCCAATACAAATTCCTTAATTTCTTGTTTAAAATCATTAAACATTTGGAAAAAAAATTCCTGTGTTAAGAATTCTCCAGTAGAGGGCGTAGGAGACAAGGGCTGCGATGCCAGTGTAAATTCTTTAAGTTCATTCACAGATTCTTTAGGCACATTTGTAGAGAGACGCTTCGATTTTGACCTGGGTGCCATTATAAATAAACAAATAAACAGCGCTTTCGCTCCCCTCTGTTTCCAAAAAAACAAAAAAAAAATTATTTTGTTAAGGAGCGGTCTGCAGGAAGGTAAAACCGGCTACGTACATCCCCTATCAGTCACCAACGGAGAGAAATCGCCATTTTGAAGTCCGTTTAAACAAAGAAGCCTCTAAGACAAATGGTGCTGGTATTTACGATAGTAATAAAAGCATAAATCTCACAGGGGTGGGACCCGCCCGTATTAATCTTAGCTTCAAACAACTTTGCTTTGTCCTGGGGGGGGGGGGTCGCCTGTCTAGGGCTGCCAAAAAAAGGCAGCTGAGAAGAACTGGCTGGAGATAAAAGCTCCGCTCACGCTGGATCTAATCTCTGTCCACAGCCAAAAAAAAAAGAGAAAGGCTGTGAATTACGAATAGACCCTAGCACACAGAGCTACTCCCTGCCCCTTTATGCCAAAAAGGGGTGATATCTATGATCTTATTTAGATATACAGACCAGATCTCTGAGAGGAGCTCGGTTGAGCCCTCCTCGGCGACAGGCTCCTCCCCCCGGATCGCTCTATTTAGTTTTTATAATAGTGATAATTATTATAATTAATACTCTTTATGTATAATCCAAAAGTGTTTTCTCATATCCAATTGTTATTTATCATGTCGACTCCACATTATATACATTACTATCAATATCAATTATTATTCAGCTATATCTGTTACAAAAGGAGCAATTAGGTTAGCTAGATTTCAATTGTATTCTTCAATCTATCAGCCAATTCCACATTATATACATTACCATCAATATCAAGAATTCAGGTTTCTTAATTACTAGTTTTTAAAATACTTTAGGTCATTGTGTATTCAAGTTCACCACACATGGTAAAATGTTCTTTGGTGTTTTTTACATTTTACATTTGCAACACTGATTAAAAATACTTTATACATCATAGATCAGGGGTGTCAAACTCGCATCATAACGGTGATGTCACGTGGCCTATCGGGACTTTTTCCCCCTTTGCTAAACAGGGCATGGACAGCGCGTGACACATCCGGCCTGCGGGCAGCGACTTTGACAACCCTGTCATAGTTAATTTCTCTGAAGACACATACCAATTTTCTTTTCATGAAAATTCCCTTTTAAATTATAACACAATGTAATTTTTAGTTCTTTTAAATACATTCTTTCCCATTGGTCCATTTGTGAATTATAACCAAAATTCCTAGCCCTTTTTTATCATACATTCTTTAACTTGTTCTCAACAGAAGTTTGTACATTTTAGCAATCACATTTTGTACACAATCATTTGTACATAATTCATTTCAAATTTCATCTTATGTTGTTCATTCTAATATTTTTTTTTAATCTATATTAAATATCTCTCTTAATATGAGAATATATGAGACTAATTGAAAACTAAATCTCCAATTTCTCCACTCATTTGTGTTAAGGATTCTTCCAATTTTGGATTCATAATTTCTTTCAAATTTCTTCGATTCACGGTTCATGTTATCTAGATCTCTCTTAATAATTCAGTCACTGATGCTGCAACTTCTTCCCCAATTCTTCACACATCCCTTGTAAAATTTCTGGCATAATCCATTTTTCTCTTATTTATTTTGTTAATAATTCTCTATTTCCTTTGGCAGCTGCCAAAAAAGCTGATGTAGACCTGAGCTGCATCAACAGAGAGCATCAAGATCACGAAAAGCCGTGATCCTGCTTTATACCATTCTAGTGATGGAATACTGCAGACAGTTCTGGTCACTACGATACAAAAAAAGATACTGAGACCCTGGAAAGAGTAAACAGAGAAGAGCAACAGAGGTGACAAAGAGTCTGGAGGTGTTCTGACCTAGGCTTCCCAAGAGCATGAAGCAAACTCCTTGTCCTCACAAAAAATCCTTTTATTAATTTACTGTGAATTCTACCCATTCACATCCAGCAAAGTCTTTCAAGGGAGGATTTATGGACACAGACCTTATCTGGCTTGGAAAGCTGACAGGCTGATATCTGCAAAACTTGGCAAGGAGTCTCGGAGAGTCACAAACCAATAAAGCGAATAATTGTCTCCTAAAAACTCCACTCCCCTTTCACTCCTCTTTTATTTCCTCTGGGAGGGGCCATTCATTGTCCACCTGTGGCCTTACTCCCAAGACAAAACCCTGTTCTTTAACTGTTCCCTTCATCTGACAACTCTGCACATGCGCACACTGGGAAGAGGCTCCAGCTGTTTGTCTCCCTCACTGATGTCTGACTCTGAAGACAGCTGATAACTGGCATATGGCCCTGGCCCTCTCTCTGTCTCTGACACAGAGCCCTATCAGAGCCTTTTCCAGATTCCAGAACTGAACCATGTTCCTCCCCAACCTCCTCACTGTATGAATCTGCTGCCAGCTCTGCTGGCCACTGGTGGGCCATAATAGGAGGCTAAATCATATGATGAGTTATTGAGGGAACTAGGTGTATCTAGCCTATCGAAGAGAATGATTAGGGGACATTGATAACTGTCTTCCCATACTAGAGGGGCTGTCACAGAGAAGAGGGGATTGACTTATTCTTCAAAGTATGACAGGGCAGGACAAAAAAATAATGTGTAGAAGTTTGTTAAAAAGAGGTCCACTTAGACATAAGGAGAAGTTTCCCTCCTAGAGTTGTGGGTGCTCCATCAATAGATTTTCACAAATAGACTGGACAACCATTAGATGGGATGGTGTAAGGTCTCCTTCCTTGAGCAAGGTTTGGAGTAGAAGACTTCTGAGACTACTTCCAGACCTATCATTCTATTTCTATGTTTTATTTTTTTACCTTAATCTGTCTCCAGAATGAAGTAACACCCATCATGTGGTTTAGTTGGCCTACTGCTTAGAAGATCTCTATAACTTTTTAAGTATTTATAATCCAGAGTGCTTTATAAAATGGAGTTTTGGGTGATTCCATTATCCTTAAAACAAGCTTTGCATGAGACAATGAGCTTGATACTTTTTCATCAGCTACCAGTGCTCCACTTGCATGTTCTCTCTAGATCCTGCTGTTGTTCATAAAGAGATGACTTCCAAAGCACAACTGGGTGATATCTTAGCTTATCTGGATAGAGTTCATTCATCTAGTCCAGTGATGGCTAACCTTTTTGTTGTTGGGTGCCAAAAAATGCAAGCATGCGATAGCGCCTGCACATGTCGGCACCCATAATGGAAAGCACATCCCCACATACGGATGTGTGCACAACTCTACCCCGCCCCTCCCACATGCGCTACACTGCTCACCTCCAAGATGAGCTTGGTATTTCTTCCAGGGGGCAGGGGAGGCCATTTTTGCTCTCCCCAGGCTCCAGGAACGAGCACAACGGGCCTACCAGAAGTTCATTTCTGAACTTCTAATAGACCCATTGGGCCTGTTTTTTGCCCTCCCCAGGCTCCGGAGGCTTTCTTGAAGCCTAGAGAGGGTGAAAATGGCCCTCCTGAAGGCCAAAAATCAGCTGGCCGGCGCGGACGTGCATGCTGGAACTGACAGCTTGCATGCCAGCAGATATGGCTCTGCGTGCCACCTCTGGCACGGGTGCCAAAGGTTCGCCATCACGGATCTAGGCTCACCACCCAACTATCAATCTTCACTTCAGCATTATCTCTACTTTTTGAATATGTGCTAGTCCTTCACTTTCTCCACTCAGAAGATACACAAGTCAGATTTTTTATTACTTCACAATAAATGTAAACTTCTGAATATAGATAAGACATGCTGGATTTAACAATGTTTATTCTGTGATAAATAACTATAAATTTACAATTTAAAGAATAAATGCATAGCAACACTTACATGAGCAATATCTCCCCAAAATAATATTTTGGATAATGAGTTAGATAATAAATTATATGAAACAATAGTTTTTTTCAGAGCACCTAAAATTTAAACTTCACATACATTTAATGTATATTACTTATCAGTAAGTAAATCTAGATTTTAAGGAAGATTAAATAACAATAACAATAACAATAATAATGTTCAAGAATTTTACAAGATACACCAACAAATTGAAACTTCCTGCAATAACACCAGCAGAACTGCAAAAATGCACTACTTGGAACATCTTATATTTTAAAAAGGTACTTGGTTGATAACTAGGATGCTGGCAGCAAACTGTATCAACCATTAGCACCAGTCACTGGTATTTGTAATGCATTTTTGAATGTTCAATTGGCTGAGTTTCATGTTTAATATAATAATAATAGGAGACTAACTCCAGATTTTAAGTAAATCTTATTTTTTGTGTGAAGTCCCATTTAGTCATCCATTGAAACTTCCTACAGTGCCCTGGAGTTATACAGTGTCATTTACTGTAGAACACTATTGAATTTTAAATGATAGTGAACTTTCACATTCCTCATAGGTTCATCAGAAATACCTTTGCTATCTGCTTAAAGAAGCTGGGCATTAATTCTGAATCAGGGACAATCACTATTTTCATATTATTAAGCATAGGAAGAAATATAACTGTACACCTGTCTATATATTATCCTAGACCTCAAGTACTATCGAGTTGTAAAAGACAAGACATTATTTACAGTTTGTTTCTATATCTGCTTGATGTTGTAATTTAACATTCCACTTCATACTGTAAGAGAAATACAGTCTTTGTGCAAAATCCTATTTTCCTGTTTTCCAAGAAAGTGAAACCAAATAGGCTGAAGAAACTATCTTTAAATTCTGACAAATGTCAACTGATTTGGCATGTGAAGTATTATTAGTTTTATATTGAGCAAAACATCAGTCATGGATCTTTATTTCCTCGTGTTCTATCCTTTTTGAAAAAGAAAGGGGAAATCAGCATAGTGTTTCTTTTTAGAGCAATAGAAGAATCTAACAAACAAAAAAGTAAACAGGCAACTTAAAGCTAAGAGTGTAATTTACATAAGAGGTATACATAGAATATCAATTCTAAAGGAGCCATATGTCATGACAAAGTTGTGCAAACTTTATCAATAGTCACTAAGACCACAGATGGTAGACATAACTCCTTCCAACAACATAGGCTTGTTTTCCCACAAGTGAGATTTAGAGTAATCAAACACTTTGCTCCAGGAGGTTGAATTCCAAGGCTGATATTTTATTAGCATACCATACCATACAACTTCCTAATAAATACTTATCCAAACGGGCATAAGTAAAATCATTTGCTACATTCCAGCTTTCGTTTAATTTAGGATAAGTCTAGGGGGGAACCCTTCTTCTACATAGCTCCTTCTTATCTATAACCAGTGGTGTATTAACCACTAAGCAGACTAAGCATGCGCTTAGGACACCAGGCCCAAGAGGGCAACCCAAAGATGAGAAAGAAAAAACTCAATGAAAATTTGTACAGTATATACAAAGGAGGGAGGCACCAAGATTTGTCAGTGCTTAGGGTACCAGTGAGCCTTAATCTGCCACTGTCTATGCCCTCCAGAAGTACAGAACTGTCTGCTAAAGTTCCAGCTTTAAGAAATATATATACATAAGAGTAGTAATTATCAATTTTTTACTCATATCAGCACAAGGGACTACAAACACAAGTGAGGTTTTTAAAGTCCACACTTGGACCAAGTCTCACTAAGGTTTATTGGAACAATTTCCAAAACTAGGACAAAGCACTAAATTATACTAATCACATTTACATTTTATTCTTTTCTTAAAAGCACCTAAAAAGTCTCTCCTGAACTCTTGGGAATTACAAAGATCTCCTGCTCTAATAACTGTCCATCATTCTGCTCTGAGACCTTTGGCCTCGCTCTCCATCATCAGAACCTGACTTTGAAAACATACCTAGTTGGTACAACAAGAGGGGAGAATAACATGTAGGGAAAAGCAAAAACCAATAAGCACACAGAGAGCATTGGAAGTAATTAGTTGTAGATGAAAACAGCATTAGAGGGTGTTTGATTCTAAAACAACTGATCCGTATCAAGAATTAATGATGGGGTAACATTTTCATCCACATGCCATAAAATTCCTAGAGCGATGACAGACAAACGTGACTTCTATAAGCATTCCGATTTTACCCCTATTTTAATTTCCATCACAAATATATGAAAGAATAAGAGGTAAAAGGTGTTTAGGAAGCCCCCAAATCTATGTGTGGTGGTAATGATTCTGATTGGGGCATAGCAGATATTTGAATTTTGCAGATGAGTCTCTGGGAAAAAGAAAAGTAACAGCCTCCCAAGCTCCTTTGTAGTGGTTAGGAGGCTTTCAGAGATGCCACTTCATATTTGAACATCTATATTGTGTGCTGCCATTACATGATCATAAATCTGTTTTCTAAGGGAATAGTTGGCTTAGTTAACTGCGTTCTGTGAATACAAACAATATCTATTCCAATGAGCCGAAATGAAGAAAGCAATGAAAGGGCAGCCTTGTAGAAAGACTGTCTTCCCTGAAAAATATTGCTTGGCAGCAACTATTGTACTAAGGAGAAACGGGAAGCCGAGGCATTCTAACTTCTGAAAAACTATTTGCTTTCACACTTGCTGACCTTTCCATTTGTTTCTTTTCTAAAATTTATACCCTCACCCAATTTGGGCAGCTAACATAAAATATCAACATAAATGGCAAAACATGATTAAAATATATGTTAAGGGTCAAAAATAACTATGGCACAAGATCTTTGACTCTAAATGTCTGTAAAAAGGCCAGGTCTTAGTTTCCTTATTAAAGGTAGAAGTGTGTGGGGACCTATGAATTCCAGGATGCATTAAGATCCATAAAAATTGGGCTTCCAGTGAAAAGACTTGTTATTTCCATCCTTTATCTCCCAAGGGGTGAACTCTAAGCATCTCTTCCTGAGCTGATTAATGTTCATATTACAAATCTAGGGATAACAAGTTGTAAGCAATGTTTACTCAGGAGCTTCTTAGCTCCTGAGTCAGTTTTGAAGTAAGATGAGAAAACTTCATCCTGAAACCATTACAAAAGAAAAGCTTGGCAAAATGGTTCAATTCTGCCCTACTTAAAAAAAAAGAAAGAAAGCCCAGGATGCACTTTTCGGCCAAGCTTACACCAAAGGTGGTATTCAGCCAGTTCTTTCCGGTTTGGGCGAACCGGTAGCGGCAGCTGCAGGACACTCCGCCCACCCACTCCAATGTAATGTGCGAGCACTGCACATGTGCAGAAGGCAGTGTTCACATTCACAAACCAGTAGGAAAGGGAAGTAAATCCCACCACTGGCTTACACAATGCTCTTTTGGTGAACCTTCCTAAAATATGAAAATTCTGTTGTCAGCTACTGTCAGGGTAAACAAAGTACAATAACACATAGATGGTTCTTCTTTCCAGATCCACCAAAAAATATCACCTTACTCTAGAACAACATAACATTATTGGCTAGGCAAGGACCTCTTCTTTTCTTAGCAATTTGTTTAAAAATAAAAATAAAACTATTTCTAAAACCTGGGAAGATCTCAAGCTGCAACTGTGAGTAAAAAAATAAAATCTGGTTTAGAAAAGACAATAATGGGATTGGAAAGAATGGCATGTTCTCAGACACTGTTAGAACATTCTGAATGCTCTCTTTGCCAACAAAAGCTTCTTTTATGGGGAAGTGGGGGGAAAAGCCTTTTATTCTCTAGACTTTGATGGAATCACAGCAGGGCAAGGGCACTGAGAAAACAAGCATTTGCTACACTGGTCAAATGGCTGTGAACTTAAGAGTTCCTTGAAGTGCTTTATCTGCATTCATTCATGATTACATGGTGTTGTGGAGACTTCTAATAAAGGTTCATTTGAGATGAAGAAAAGCAAAGGTCTTTCTGTTAAAAGTTATTTAGGATTCTGGTCACATGGGTTGACAGTTGCTCCTACCAGGGTGGCAGCATATCTGGCACCAAGGTACGTAAGGAGGGAAATGTTACGAGGAACAGAGTAAAATGCACATTTTATTTGTGCAAACACGTGCATGTAATATTCACAAATGTATCTTCGCTAGGCATGTGGTGGCTATTAAGTCAAGTGCCATGCCACCTATAGGGCCCTTTTGTTGAGCTCAGTTTCACTCTTTGATCTCATTCCAAAATGCCCACATGCATACTGTGGCTCTCATACACTGGGGGAAACAATGCCTTTACCAGTCAACAATGGGGTAGCCCCAGGGACAGATGTCTTCCTCTTTCACTATATTCCAGCCTCTCTCGTGTAGAATTTTCTGAAGACAATACTAGAGACATCTAACTTGACAAGTTCCATCCTCACCAGTTTAGATTCAAACACAAAAACAAATTGAGATGGCAGAGCATAGTCATTCATTTCAATGCTTCAAGGTACCCAATGGTGAGACCCAAATCCAGCATTTCCAAATACTTTTTAAAGACAACAACACTAAGATATTTGTTGCAGCAAAAAGACAGTGACACAGAAACCAACTCTAATGAAAATAGGAGGGGGAGAGGAGGAGGAGGAGGAGGAGGAGGAGGAGGAGGAGGAGGAGGAGGAGGAGGAGGAGGAGGAGGAGGAGGAGGAGGATTTCAGGGATCACACTTTCTTTCATCAGATGTGCAACACTAAATATATAGATATAAATTTACAGTCCTCAACTTACCATCATTCATTTAACAATGGGTCAAAATTACAATGGCCTTGGAAAAAGTAACTTAGGACCTGGCTTGCCCTTATGATCATTGCACCACCCTCTACATTCACATGATCACAATTCATGTGCTTGGCAACTGGCTTGCATTTATGACTGGTTGCAGTCTCTTAAAGTCATGTGATCCCAAAAGAAAAGCCCATTGGGGAAGCTGGATTTCCTTATCAACCTTCTAATTTGCTTAAAGGTTATTGTAAAAATTGTCAGATTCAACTTGACTTGATTTATGACCACAAGGATTTATGATGGAAATTTCAGTCCCAGTTGAAATTTTTATGTTGAGGACTACTTTATATGTACCCTCAATAGAGAGATAAGGTGATGGTGATAAACAAAGGAATATTTACAGTTTTCCTTCAAAATGTTAAAATACAAGTCAGAATTATCTGTGGAAGCATCAAACATCCAATATTCATGGCTTTGACTCATCCTAGGGTAACAGCCATGGATGATGAGCAGGACCAATCAGACACTAAAATGCTATTTTTCAAAAATCAGTGAAGGGTGTTTTCAAGCTCATGGACATTCTATAACACACCAAAGAAACTTAAAAAGGAGCTTTTAAAAAGTTCTCCAATGTACATTCACTAAACTGGAATTCACTGGCAAATATCACAAGAAAACCTGAAAAAGAATAAAAAAGTGGTCTCCAATGACCAAAACATGGTCACCAACAATGGACTACTGGTCCGTGAGAAAATGTTGGTGGTCTGCAGAAAAATTATTTGCATTTTTATATTGCACTAAATACTATTTTTTTTTAAAAAAATCATACTAGTGGTCGGCATGATTTAGAATTATGAATTTGAAAGTTACAAACTTTGAAAGTTACAAACCTAGCCGAGATGGCTAAAATATCGGCATATCTTAAAGATTATTCAAATGAGAGATATAAATGAGACTGGAAAAAATGGATTGACTATACACAAAACAAATACGGGACTAAGAAATTCCAGATTGCCTATACTTAAGATCAGGAATAATCTAAACTGTTCAAAGTCAGTGCAACAGGAAGAAGCTGAGTTCAATGTAGAGATGTTATTAACTTCCTTTTTTTATTTCTTTTGTCTTAATATATTTTAGACTGTGTTTGTTAAAAATCTATACCGTGTACGGGCTCTGGGAAGTCGGGGGGAAGGGAGGTGGGGTGCTAGGGGGGAGGGGGGGAAGGGGGATATATAGTATGTGTTAGATTTCAATGTAATGCGATTGCACATGTATACTGTTGCTCTTTAATTTCACTGTAAAAATAGGACAAGCTGAATATATTGACATATAGTAGAAATACACCAAAGGGAGGAGTAGCGGGATAGAAGAAAGAGGGGTAGAGAGGGTGGGAGAGAGGATTGGGGGGAGGGTGAGAAGGAAGGGAGGGAGTGGACTGGGAGAGAGGAGTGGTAGAGGGGGAGGGGAAGTAGGGTAGAGGGGAATGGTGAAGGGAAGATGGAAAGTTGGAGGGAGGTGAAAGAAAGAGGTGTATGGAGGGTCAAAGAGGTATATTGGGTTTCTGTTTTTTGAGGGTATTGTTGTTGACAAGAGGAATTGCTGTGTTTATTGTTTAATGTTGTATGGCCCCGGTTATGCACAGTATATATGTGACTGTATGAAAATGGAAAATGGAAAATAAAAACACATTTTATACAAATAAAAAATAAAAAAAAGAATTATGAATTTAGTGGTCACTAATGTCCAAAAGGTTGGTGACCCCTGGTGTAAAAAGAGGTTGTGGAAATTAACAACTGACTATGTAGTCGGTACCCCCTTGGGTTCCTCTTTCATAGAATGTGCTCCCTATACAAAGTTTATGGAGAAGACTGCACATCTTTGCTCTATAGAAAGTTCTAGGAAAGTTGCCAAATTTGAGAATGCCGGTGGAATATGCTGTGTCTGAGTTTTCTCTAAGACTAAAAATACCAGCTAATTGTATATTTTTTCCCTAAAAGACTTTAGCAAGTTTTTCTTTCTATCAAACTTTTGGGTTTATCTATACAGTAGTCCTTGGAAGCTCATATTTGAAGAAGTGCAGCTATTCTGGATTTGCTACATTGGCTACAACAACACTTCCGTTAAAGAGTGCTGTAAGTTCTTCTATGGCTGTGATGGTGAATCTATGGCATGCATGCCCA
Organism: Thamnophis elegans; assembly: GCF_009769535.1. Classification (NCBI taxonomy): domain Eukaryota; kingdom Metazoa; phylum Chordata; class Lepidosauria; order Squamata; family Natricidae; genus Thamnophis; species Thamnophis elegans. The sequence continues at coordinate 26,569,800 of NC_045549.1, read as the reverse complement.
AAGTGGCAGGCGAAGCCATGTTGCCCGGCACGCACAGCCTTGCCTGTTTGTCTTCCAGGTTTCTGGCATGCATGCATGCACGACAATCAGCTATCCTTCACGTGCATAGCGGTGCTGAAAACCGGTCTGCGCATGCCAGCTGATTGTCGAGTGTGCATGCATGCCAGAACCTGGAAGTTCAGCTTTCCCATACCGTGATCCCTTCATACGCATGGCAGCGTTGAAAACCAGCCTGTGCATGTGTGCCGGCCAGCTGATCGTCAGGCGCACATGCCCGCTAGAACCCAGAAATTCAGCTTTTCTGGAGCACAACCACTACGAGCGTGCACGCACTTGACATTTCCACATGACAGGGTCACCATCACTGTTCTACGACGTGCCTCTCAATTGAGATGAGATGTTTCAATGGCCCTTTGGTCCCGTCAATGATTATAGGCTAAGTATTATGGTTGGTTGCACAGTCAGCGAGATGTTTAGACTGGATCTGGTATTTTTATCCACCTATCATGTTCCTCTGAAGACTCTGGAATAGGCAGGTGTTGGTGGTATTAATAACAGTAGTATTGTGTTGTTTGTGGTCTGGCTATTTCTACTGTTGTTTTTAGATACATTAACTTGATAAATTCACTGCTTTAAATTGTTCAGATTAGGGCAATTATGGGAAAGAAAGAAATTAAACAGATTTGTAAGGAGACATATAGAACACTATCTGATGCAATACAAAGTACATATCTATTATTTGCTTTTGCAGAGTCACTTGTTCTTTTCCTCTCATAATTATTGTAAACTCTTGGAGCATATTTTTCAGCCAGGAATTTTAGCAATTTGAAAGCCTTTATCACCTACCCATAATCTCTCCCTGACAAATAGTTCGTGAAAAATTAGTTTTGCTAGTGGACTGTGATTACTCTGAGTGGAGTTATGCTGTCTTTTCTTTTTATCTGTCAACAATCATAGTCACCCTTTTCTTCAAGAAGAATGCACTCTTCATAGACAAATGCAAAAATAAATGTTACTAGCTGTGAATTTTTCAAGCATGACAAAAATTAACCAATTAGCACATCAAAATTATGTGAGCAAGACCGATGTAAGGCTTTTCTATTCTATATGACCCTACAATTATTTTCGCCTGAATAATTTGTCTTGTTACTTATGACAAGCCACAAAGCTTCTCCAATTTAAAATATGCACTGTAGCCTCCCTGGAGAGTCCATTAGGGCACAGAGATCTACCTTCAAATGTTACTGGAAGGTTATTAAGACTGATGGATGCTGTAGATGTGGTACAACAAAGAAGCAATCAGCAGAGATTCAACGTCTTATATGACAAGGAGATCCTCATAGCATGTGATTTCAGCAGAAAATGCATAAGCTGAGATAACAAAAATAACTGCAAAATCTTTGTTGCAACTTAAAAATAATGAATGGTTTTCTGTTTAAAGTTTTATACTGTTATTTCTATTACAAGCAGGTAATATACACAGCTCATGGGGAGGCTAGCTAGTTTGCAAATAAATGTTCTTGTGATAAACATTTTTACTTTCAAAGAACCAAATTAAATATCCTAACTTAAAATTGAAGCTATAAATAAAAACAATGCTTTGCAGTCAAATACATTTTTCAATTATGACATTGCGCCATTTCAAAATGCTTCTCATCTATTTCCTCATTTTTAACTGTTGTGGCAATACAGGCTTTAGTCATTGTTTAGATACTTGATAAGATTTCTGGGAACATCATCATATGTATACTACAGCTATATATGTATATAGCTATAGCATTACCGTGTTTCCCTGAAAATAAGACAGGGTCTTACTTTCTTTTGCCCCACGAAATATGACCTTGGGCTTATTATAGGGGGGGGCTTATTATTTTCTGGGGCAGATGAGAAGCGAGGAACGCCTCTTACTTTTCCAGGTCCGTTGTGTTCCTCACCTTTTCGTCCAATGAATCCCCTTGTAAAAAAACCTCGCGAGTTGAACTCATGAACTCATTTTTTACAAGGGGTTTCACTGGACAAAAGGGTGAGGAACGCAACAGACCTGGAAAGGTAAGAGGCGCACCTCGACTCTCCCCCCCAGCTGCCACCCCTCACTAAAGGGGCGGTGGGGAAGGGAACCAGGCAGGCTGCCTATACCATTAGGGTGAGGTGGGCGGTGTTTTTTTTTTGTGCGAGAAGGAACAGGCAGGAGGGGTGAACGCATTGCTGGCCTGCTGCTCTTTTTGCGGTGGGCTCTCGGTGAGCCGAGGTGGGGCAGTGGTTAGGGTGCAGTACTGCAGGCCACTTCAGCTGACTGTTATCTGCAGTTCAGCGGTTCTAATCTCACCGGCTCAAGGTTGACTCAGCCTTCCATCCTTCCGAGGTGGGTGAAATGAGGACCCAGATTGTGGGGGCGATATGCTGACTCTGTAAACCGCTTAGAGAGGCCTGAAAGCCCTATGAAGCGGTATATAAGTCTAACTGCTATTGCTATTGCTATTATGCAGGTGGGAAGGGTGGAAGCACTTTGATTCTCCTGCCACTGTTTTTGTGGTGGGCTCTTTTTGCGCAGGAGGGAAAGGCGGGAGGTGGAAGCACTTTGCTTCACCTGCCGCTGTTTTTGCAGCGGGCCCTCTTTTTGCCTCGCAAACTGTACCAGTAGGTGATACAATGGTAATGGCGGGGACCAGTTGCACATGCACTTAAATAGTTGGGGCGGGCTTATTTTGGGGGAAGGGCTTATTATGGCGCATACTCTGAAAAGCCTGATTGGGCTTATTAGCAGGGCATGTCTTATTTTCAGGGAAACACGGTAAGATATTAATTTAGTGAATCAATTGTTTCCTTTCATCAATAGATCTATATTCAGCAATCTCTGTTTGAATATCTCTATAGTAAAAAAAGTTTTTTGAACAATATTTGAATGCTTACTTTCATTTAAGTTAAATATTCTTGATCCTTCATTGACCAATTCTTGATCAATAGTGTAACATTTCATCTTCTATGTAACATCAATGGGGTAGGTGAAGCAGTACCCTGTCTCACTATAAAACTGATTCTGGGGAGCACAATGGCTTACATGGTTAGGTATGACAATCTGCAAGCCCCTATTTAAGAACCTGCTGTGTGGTCCAGCTCCTGCCAATCTACTAGTTCGAAAGCATGCAAACAAGAGTAGATAAATAGGTATCACTTCAGTGGACTCATTAACTGGGACATGAATGGCGTCCTCACTTGGGCATCTCCCGGACAACAGTGATTCACCAGGTAGTCCTTTCAACCTGGAAGTACCATATTGATTCTTATGTTACCAAATTTAAAGTCTCATTTTTTTCAAAATTTATAATATATACCAATACATATTATTATAACTAATACTCTAGAAAAGAATATACTAAAATGAAGAACTGCACACAAATGGATAAGATATTCTGTTATGCTACAGCAACATATTTTGTTTGGTTTTCATATCTAACATGATTGTTTTTAAAAAAAAAATATTTCTTGCCAGTTAGTTCTAGTTTTTGTAGATGCATTTGATTTTGTTATTAACAGATTTTATCAAAAAGTGAAAAGTGCAAATATTATTTCCCTTATGGAAATGGAATCCAGGTTCTAATGGTGATTATTCAGTATTGATTTTTTTCCATCCAATTACTTAAAAGTATTTGTTTTTTATATTTAAAATACATAGAATGATTATTGATATCATTGGTATCAATTAATTAAAATCAATCAACAGTTAAAATAGTTGGTGTTATCTTTGTTTCTTCAAGTGTTTCTTCTCGTGTATTATTTCCTTAAACTTTATTGTTAAATCTTAGCTTTGATCTATAATGGTTGAACTGTCTTAAACTTAAACCAAAAAGGGGGGAAGTGAGTTTTTAATTGTTTCTTTCATTTCTCTTTGGACCATACTAAATACGCAATGAAGATAGCGCCTGGTAACTAGAATACTAAAGAGTTCAGACAAAAGTGAATGGAAGGTTGTTTACTACTAAGGATTGCACTTTCTCAATGAAAATGAAACAAAATCTTGAGAAGGAGGAGCCACGTCGCAATGTCACAACATGCAGTCTCGATACTCCAAGACCGCCATTGACACATTTGCCGTTGGACGGTCCATTGAGATGTAAACTGTCCCATAGAGATGGTGATCAGAAAGACAAAGCCTTGCTGGTCTCAGGTGCATCACAAAGTCCCTGATCGACCCAAGGGAAGTGCTTCAAGCCAGCGGTAAACAGGCAGCCCCCAGGCTGATGAAACCGGAACGCTCCGGAAGGAAGTGAAAAGAGAAAGTGAGTCCATCTGGTGAGGTATTTTTTCTATTTTGCTAAAGACTGCCCAAAGAAATTTTTCTTTAAAGCCAAATTAGATCCTTAAGCAAAAGAACTGAGCCACGAAAATAACCCTAATTGGATTGCTGTTGAAAGTTTATTTTTCTTTGTAACGATTCTTTGTGGATTGAAGTGCTTACAACGTTTTTCAGTTCTCCTCTTAAAGTGAACGGATTGATTTTTTTTCTTCTGCTTTTGTTGCTTTATTTTTTGACTGCTGGATTAAAACCTTCCTTCTTATTTTAACAATTCTTCCTATTACTTGTTATTAAATCTCACTAAAAGAAATCTAAAGAACTTTGTTTCCTATAAGTCAGAGATAAATATTAGAAGGTGAAAAATTAGCACACCGCCACTTGGAGGTCAGAGGCTGGGGGTTTTGAAACAACGTATCTCTTTTCTTTCCTTATTTGACTTCACTAACTTTGTAGCTGAAGGGTTTGCAACTTGTTTACAGAAACTGATAAAGAGCCAAGGGCATGAATTGTTTTTACTTGTGCCTCTGATAACTATTTTGGCAGGGGAAAGAAAGGGAAGGAAACAGAACCTTTCTCCTTTGAAGAGCATAAAAGAACTTGTGTTCAAGTCAATCTAAAATAAAAAATAAAAGAGGCCTGGAAGGCTAGAGTGGCACTGGCTAATAGGTTTTTTCTTTTTTTTTCTTTCTTCTGTTTTGGAAACATACATCAATATTCAGATGAGGAAACCTTAAAATTCCAAAATATCTTGGCTGGAATTCAAAATCTATTGGAAGGATATGGGAGAATTGAGAAGAAGTTGGAAATACTAGTCTTCCTCACAGCAAAAGATGATGGAGATGGAGCCCCAAAAATTAAATGGGAGAATGAAGATATAGAAGATAAAGATAAGACAATAGATGAATTTATTAATGGAGCAAATGTGGGTGAAAGTGGAAAGAAGGGAAATGGAAAAGGGAATTTGATGAATTGGAGCTCTACCCCAGATTCCAGGACACAGAAGAAAAAAAATACTAATGTTGATAGACATAAAAAAAATTTTCAGAAGCAAGATTGACAACCAAAGACAAGCTAGTTTTAGTAGCAACTGGTGAGCAACGAGATTTTCTGAGAGACCCTTCAAGCAACAGTGCAGAGAGAAGTTTATAAAAACCTTATAAAGGAGATTAAAAGAAGACTGACACCACAATTGGCAAGAGAGATAAGATTGTTTTGTTACTGGAAAGACAATGAAAGTTGATAATAAAAATTAGTTGATTTTGGTGATTAATAAGTAGGAATTTTGTAACTCTTAGATTGTTTTAGATTGTTATCAAATGTTTATTCGCTAACAATTAATTAACCATAATAATAGTAATGAAATGATAATAGATACAGCGTAATGATATATACATGTATTGTAATCTAGTAAAAGAAATTTGGATATAAATTGCAAACTGTGACTTGGGAAAAAGACCTATACATTTTATTAACATTTTTTTATTTAGATCTTGCTATAAAGGTGTAAGGTTTTTTTGGGGGGGGCTCTGATGAGAGTATATGGGGCATAAATAGTAAGTGATTTTTAGCCAATTATAATAACAACAAGGAAATGTTAATGGTCATTGTTTAACAATATATACATGCTATGGTATGGGCAAAAGTAACTTGGATATAAATTCTAAACAGTGAATTGGGAAAAAAGGGGGGGAATTTAGAAACTTTATTAATTGACTTTTATTTAAAAGATGTTATAAAGGTGTAATGTTATTCGAGGATTTTTTGAAATAACTAATGAATGCCATTATGTGGTTGTGTCTTTAAGTATGAATAATTTGAGGTAAAAGCATGTTCAAATAATTGTAGTCAAATGAGTATTGTGGTACATTAATAGTAAGATATTCTAGTAAGATTTTTGATTTAAAGTGTATAATCTAATATGAACTATAAGTAATGACGGTGGAAGAAATGCACGAAAGTTATCTGTAACCAATCGACATGCTTTCTACAAGATGTAATGAAGGATGATTCTTTTTTTGTTTTTGTTCAATTAAAATAAAAAAAATAAAAAATAAAAGAAAATGAAACAAAATCTTGAGAATAAAGGACGGCAATAGGCGACTTGTTTAATTGAGAGGATCTGAAGTGCATCCTCTATCTTACTGGTGAAGCAGACACTAACAGGGATAAGTGATTCCTTAAATCACCAGATACCATGGGTTAATCATTTTAAAAATAAAGGTTTCAATTCAAATAATTTATTGGTTATTTTGAAACAAAAATGTAATAAATAGATTTTAATTTACTTGTAATATTATTCAAGGCAATTGTCAGAGCCTGAGACCATGAAGGAGGATGAGCTGGAGTTGATGGAAGTTGAGGGATAGGAGCAGGATGAGGTAGCCCAGGTTTCCTTGGGCTTGGGACAGGTTGCCAGCAGGGAAGGACGAGGAAAGGATGACCAAGAAAGGGAGAAAGAAAGGACAGGCAGTGGAGATGAGGACAGAGCTTAGGCAATGAGCAAGGACCGCTCCCTCTTGATCTTCAAGCATGGAGAGTGGAGAGGAGGTGGGAATAGCGCAGACCAACCTGACGATTCAGGAGGAGAGTGCCTCACCTCTCTTCACAAAGCACACCTGGGGTCTGAGACTTAAGGAGATGCTATGGGGATGAGCGCTTGTCAGGAACAAGCACTGAATTCGTGGACTTTTGTGTGCCATTGCTGACATCCGGAGTTCACTTAACTTCTTGCATTATTGCCTTGTTCCTTTGCTTCGTTGGACTCATTGCCTTGTTCCCTTGCCTCACTGACTTCTTGCCTTGAAGCCATTGTGCTAACAGCATTTTGCTGGACTACTCGCAGCCAGAAGCTGCTGGAGGTGTGTGTGTGTGTGTGTGTGTGTGTGTGTGTGTGTGTGTGTGAGCGCTTTGCTCCAGGACTTGCCATAAATGGAGGGCATTTTGGAGAAAGGTGGAGCAATAAAGGGACTTTTGAACAGCTGACTGTGTTGCCTCCATGCCTGGCCCCGGTCATCACAGCAATATCCTAACTGATGCATTAAGAACTAAAACTACACTTATATCATACTTCTCTCATTATTATAAATATAAATGTCATTTAAATATTAAAATACTGCATATGAAACTACAAATATATGTTGAACAATTAAGACATAACAGAAATGTATACTTCATTTGTTGGATTTAAATTTTCTACCTTGGTTGAAGGTATCCAGTTGTATACAACTCTAAAGGCAGTGCTCATCTCCATTTCTTAGCCAAGGGAACCAGCGTTCTCCAAAGACATTTTCTGTGGTCATGTGGCCAGCATGACTATACACCAAGGTACACAAAATGCTGTTACCGTCCCACTGAAGTGGTATCTATTTATCTACTTTGCATGTTTTTGAACAGATAGGTAGGCAAGAGCATGGTGCTCAGGTCTCAAATCTGGCTATCAGCTTTCCAGCTGACATTTTTTGCGTCTTTACCACTGCGCCATCGCATCCCCTTGGTTACCTCACTGCAAAATCTCAATATTGAATATTTTTGTTGTGATTCAAGTTGCTTGTGTAGCAAGTGCAAAGCAATGTATTGGTTGCCATGGTTAATGCATACTTCTGAAATTAATCAGAAATGTATTTCGTAGATTCTCTCTTCCCCACCCCAAGTATTTTATGGAACAAAATGTGGGATTCTGAGTCTGATCGGTATTTTCAGATCATCAGGTGAGAGAAGCAATGTGACTCACATTTTTAAAAAATAAGTTTGATAAAATGGTGGCAGGAATTTATTTAATTATAGAAAAAGAGTCAAGATCCACTGTTTTAAAATGAAAAGAATGCCCAAGACAGTCACATCTGTCTTTACTTCTGAAGTTATAGCACTGTATCTAAGCCTGTGTTTATTTTCTTAGGACAGGAATGTAACTATTCTAGGACAGCTTGAAAGACTACACTATAAGAAAGTATTGGGTCCAAGTGGCTTTCAATCAAGAGCTCTTAAAAGGACTCTTAAGTCCTTAAAAGGACTTACCTCTCACATACCAAAGGACTAGAAGATTAGCAATGTAACATCAATTTTCAAAAAGGGGCCCAGAAATTACAGGACAGTCAGTTTAACAGGATTTCCTCAGAGGTGGCTTGCTCCTGGTTCGGCGCAGTTCAGCCGAACCAGTAGTGGAGTTCAGGCCTGAGTCGCAGAACCAGAAGAGACACAGGCCTGCCACGCCCCTGAACTGGTTACCGTTGGACTGCCGCCATTTTGGTTTTTAGTGACTGCACGTGTGCAGTTCACTGTAAATTGTTCTGTGCATACGCGAAGAACAATTTACATTGAACAGCACAAGGGTTGCAAACTGGTAGTAAAACCGGCAGCAACCCACCCCTGGGTTTCCTGCCTGAGCTGCTTGAATAGAAAACCTCCAAGGTCCCTTCCAACTTTGTTATTCTATTCCATTCCATTCTATCTACATTTGTTAGTAGAAATAATATCAAAGAAAAAATTATGAACATTGAGAAAAAGGCATCACTAGCTTTGATTAGAAAAAAGGCACTAATTAATTTTAATGCTGATTGGAAATCCCATTTGGACTTTCTGCATGAAATAGGAAAAAATGAAATTATTATGTATGGACTTTATTATTAGAAAAAGTAATATATAATAAAAACAATGAAAGTCATATTGTAACTGAAGAGGTCAATTTAAATTCATACTTAGTTTTAAAAGAAAACTGGAAGTCATTTCTTTGTGTTTCTTTTTCCTTTCTTTCCTTAATGTGTTTTTGGCTTCATTTTCTTTTTTTCATTCTCCTCCCCCCATTCCTATTTTAATTATTAATTTCTGTTAGCTTTTATCTTTCTAGTAATCTAATAAAACTATCATAAAAGAGGAAAGGCCTTCAAGTGAAGAAGTCAGCATGAATTCTGCAAATGTAAGTCCGGCTTTCACCAGTCTTTTATTTCAGTTTATGAACAGAAATGTGATTTGAGGTGACCCTGTCAGCACTGTAAATTTTTATTTTTTTAAAAAACCCTTGGCATAATTCCCAATCGCAGGCTTATGAGTAAATTAAATAGTCACAGGATAAAAGGATAAAATCTTTTTTTTTTTATTACTAGCTGGTTTATGGCAATTCTCTCAAGAAGCAGAGACCATCAAGAATCTTTGTTGGGACCAATGCTTTTTAATTTGTTGATAAATTATCTTAAAGGTAAAGGTTCCCCTCACACATATGTGCTAGTTGTTCCTGACTCTGGGAGGTGGTGCTCATTTCTGTTTCAAAACCAAAGAGCTAGCACTGTCTGAAAACGTCCCCATGGCCATGTGGCCGGCATGACTAGACACTGAAGGTGCATGGAACGTTTTTACCTTCGCATCAAAGGTGGTCCCTATTTTTCTACTGGCTTTCGAACTGCTAGGTTGGCAGAAGTTAGGACAAGTAACAGGAGTTCACTCCGTTATACGATGCTAGAGATTTGAACCATTGAGATTGAGATTGAGAAGTTTATTTATATGCCGCCCTTTTCCCTGGGGGGACTCAGGGCGGCTTACAACTCAAAAAGGGGGGGGGAAACAAACATTTAACACGTAGGACAGTACGTCATTAAAAAACACAACATTCATACCATTCGGGTGGGTTACAGTCTTTAGCCCCAGGCCTGACGGGATAGCCAGATTTTGTGGGCTGTGCGGAAGGTCTGGAGGGTGGTGAGGGTACGAATCTCCACGGGGAGATCGTTCCATAGGGTCGGAGCTGCCACCGAGAAGGCTCTCCTCCGCGTGGTTGCCAGTCGACATTGACCGGCAGATGGAACTCGGAGGAGGCCTAATCTATGGGATCTAATAGGTCGAGTGGAGGTGATTGGCAGTAGGCGGTCTCTCAAGTACCCAGATCCACTACCATGAAGGGCTTTATGGGTGACAAGTAGCACCTTGAAGCGTACCCGGAGATCGACAGGTAGCCAGTGCAGCTCGCGGAGGATAGGTGTTATGTGGGTGAAGTGAGGTGCACCCACAATCGCTCGCGCGGCCGCATTCTGGACTAGCTGAAGTCGCCGAATACTCTTCAAGGGCAGCCCCATGTAGAGCACATTGCAGTACTCCAGCCTAGAGGTCACAAGGGCACGAGTGACTGTTGTGAGAGCCTCCCGGTTCAGGTAGGGGCGCAACTGGTGCACCAGGCGAACCTGGGCAAATGCCCCCCTGGTCACAGCTGACAAATGGTGTTCAAAAGTCAGCTGTGGGTCCAGGAGGACTCCCAAGTTGCGGACCCTGTCTGAGGGGCGTAGTGTTTGACCCCCCAGCCTGAGAGATGGAATACTTGCCGAATTAGTGGGAGGGAAACACAACAGCCACTCGGTCTTATCTGGGTTGAGCACGAGTTTGTTAGCCCTCATCCAGTCCCTAACAGCTTCAAGGCCCTGGTTCATCACGTCCACCGCTTCATTGAGTTGGCACGGGGCGGACAGATACAACTGAGTATCGTCCGCATACTGGTGGTATTTTATCTCGTGCCGCCGAATGATCTCGCCCAGCGGTTTCATGTAGATGTTGAAAAGTAGGGGGGACAAGACCGAACCCTGCGGCACCCCATATGTTAGGGGCCTAGGGGTCGATCTCTGCCCTCCAACTAACACCGACTGCGACCTGTCCGAGAGGTAAGAGGGGAACCACCGCAAAACAGTGCCTCCCACCCCCACCTCCCGCAGTTGTCGCAGAAGGATACCATGGTCGATGGTATCGAAAGCCGCTGAGAGGTCAAGGAGAACCAGGATGGAGGCGTAGCCTCCGTCCCTGGCTCTCCAGAGGTCATCGGTCAATGCGACCAAAGCGGTTTCTGTGCTGTAGCCAGGCCTGAAGCCGGACTGGAATGGGTCAAGATAACTAGCTTCCTCCAAGGACCATTGGAGCTGAAAGGCCACCACCTTCTCAACAACCTTCCCCACAAAGGGGAGGTTGGAGACTGGATGATAATTGTTAAGAACGGCTGGATCCAAAGATGGTTTCTTCAGGAGGGGTCTCACCACCGCCGCTTTAAGTGCGGGGGGAAAGACCCCCTCCCGAAGGGAGGCGGTAACAACCGCCTGGATCCAGCCCCGTGTCACCTCCCTGCTGTTAGCGACCAGCCAGGAGGGGCACGGGTCCAGTACACATGTGGAGGCACTCACAGCTCTCATGGCCTTGTCCACATCCTCAGGGGCAACATCCTGAAACTCAACCCAGCGATGGTCTACCAGATTATCCCCTTGTGCCTCAGCTGGATCTGCGGAATCGGAGTCCAAGTCCGACCGAAACCGAGCAACTTTGTCCGCTAGAAACTGGACGTAATCCTCAGCCCTACCCTGCAGGGGATCCCCCGTATCCCTCCTATTTAGGAGGGAACGGGTTATCCTGAACAGGGCGGCTGGGCGCGACTCAGCGGAAGCAATCAAGGTGGCAATATAAGTTCTTTTCGCCGTCCTGATTGCCCTGATGTATTCCTTGATGCAAGATGTTAGAAGTGCTCGGTTCGATTTGGATTTATTGGATCTCCATAAGTGCTCTAGACGTCTCTTCCGGCGCTTCCTCTCCCGGAGTTCCTCGGTGAACCAAGGGGGCCTCCTGGATCCACTGCCTCGGAGCGGCCGTAGTGACGCAATCTGGTTAAGAGACTCCGTCGCTGCCGAGTTCCAGGCAGCAACCAGAGTCTCCACCGGACTGTGGGCGAGGGTATCAGGAACAACCCCAAGCTCCGTCTGGAACCTCAAGGGGTCCATAAGTCGCCTGGGGCGGAACCATCTGGTCGGTTCCTCCTCCCTACAGTGGGGGTTTGGTCTCCGAAAGTCAAGCCTCAGTAGGCAGTGGTCTGACCACGACAGGGGTATGATCTCACTACCCCTCAGACCAAGATCACAAGTCCACTGCTCCGAGAGAAATACGAGGTCGAGCATGTGACCCGCTGAGTGGGTTGGGCCCCGAATTACTTGGGTCAAGCCCATGGCTGTCATGGAAGCCATGAACTCCTGCGCTCCATCAGAGTGTTCACCGAGCGAAGGCAAATTGAAATCCCCCAGAACCATAAGCCTGGGGAACTCAATTGCCAGCTCGGCTACCGACTCGAGGACTGCTGCAACGCTGTTGGGAGGCAGGTACGTTAACAGCAAACCCACTTGACCCTTGAGGTCCAACTTCACCAGCAGGGACTCACACCCGACAAGGTTTGGAGCAGGGATCCTACGAGGTACTAGAGACTCTCGGATAACAATAGCCACACCCCCACCCCTTCTCTGAGCTCTCGGCTGATGGAGCACCTGAAATCCTTCTGATCAACAAGCTAATCGTCTTAGCCACTGAGCCACTGCATCCCCTTAAATGAGCTTAACCTGGGGTAAGGTAGATGTACTAAATTCTTCATGCTAGGGAGAAGAGCACCTAGGAGCTTTTCAAACTGGTAAATTATCAAACAACAAATTCAATTCAATTTAAAAGAAAAACAAAACCCAAAATTCACATATACACAAATGAGCTATCTACCACTAATCTCAGGTTAATGCAATGCCAACTTAAGGTATGGCAGCTGTGAAAAAGATAAAACCCATTTTATGGACAATTAAGGAAAGATTTGAAATTGTATTGAATTAAGAATGAGTTAACAGTGTCATACAGCTGCCAATGCAGTCCAAGGATAGCATCATGATCAACCTGTACAAATGGAAAAGTTAACTTATAGCCAGTCGTTTGTGACCATTCAAAGTTATGATGGACCCTCCACCCCAGGAGGATGTATAACCAGGTTTTTAAATTCTGATGTCACCTCTCCCCCATATCACATGACCACATTTTGGGTGCTCAGCAACCAGCCCGCATTTGTCACCATTTGCAGTGCTCCATGATTACGTGACCGCAATTTCTATTTCTGTTGGAAACCAGTGTTCAGTTTTTGCCAAAAACTGGCCCATAGAAAACAATGTGTTTGCTTAATGATGGCCATTTCACTTTTAAAAGGTCATAGAAACAGGTCCTATGACCTACTTTAAATACAACCTGTGATCATAATTGCCAGGTTCAATTGTGGTCATAAGTCAAGGATTACCTGTACAGTACTGTTAAAAAATATTAAGCAATGGAACTGCTTACCTCTTGAAGTAGTAGGTGTTCCATCACTGGAGGTTTTCAAGAAAAGATTGAACAACTATTTGTCCAAGATAGAATGAGTACTCCAGCAGAGGTTGGAATAGAAGACCTCCAAAGTCTCTTCCAGCCCTGTGATTCTATAAATACAGATCTTTGGCATGCATGAAGTTTGTGAAATGTAGAGATCAGATTGCATTTTTAAAAGATATAATAGAGATGGAAAAATGTCAAAAGGAACAACCAAAATTAACAGAGGGCTCAAATCTCTATAAGAAGGAGTAAAAGTTTGGGATTTATTTTGAAAAAAGGCAATTGAGGAAAACTAAACTTACTTCAAAGACAGCTTAGCACCCAACGTTGGGTCATGTGACTGTGGAGGGGGCCTGACTTTCAGAACTTCAAATTCAGGTCATAAATCTCCTTTTTCAAATTGGTTGTAATTTCAAACGGTCACTAAGTAACTGGTCATAAGTCAAGAACTACCTCTAAAAAAACCTTCTAGCTTATCATATGTATGATGAGAATCCGTCCATATGTATAATCTTGGCATTCTAATTTTTCATTCATTCACCCAAGCCTGCAAATAGTGTTAAATTGGAACTTGTTCACCAAATGTACAGTCCTAATGGTGGATTTTCTTCTGGTTAACACAGCAGAAAGATGTCACTAAAATGTGATCACGTGTGTACATAATTCTAAACTTGTTTGAATAGTCTGTTTTATGAACAATGGCCTAAACTGTTGTACATTCTACCACAAATATTTACTATTAAAAATATAAATGTTCTTATTTTAACCAATGCTAATAACAACAATGAAAGCGTTAAAAATAGAAACGTGTATACATAATTGGCAACTAACCTATGCTTATTTTTTAAATGGGAATACCTTTCCCCCCTCATTATCAATATATAGTGTAATATAATCTTAATAAGCATGATCTTTTGAATATCATTTTTTTTGCTTATCTCACAATCATCTTATGACAGCTCATTACCATTTATATAATGAAACATAAGAAATATGTATATGTTTACACAGCTATTGTTTAGCTGATATCACCTAAATTCACCTACATTTTGCAAGCAATCACGGTTATAATAACAATAGGTCCTATTCTATCCAATGTATCACTAACACTAATTTCTTGTACTACATCTATCTAAGTAATCTAGTTAATTAGTCAGTCACAAATAAATGAAAATATGCAGATGTACTACTATGTTCGAAATAACCTTTCAGAAGGAGCTAAGCATAGGAATTGCCAAGATTATCCCTGCTGAGACAGAAATAGGCTATCTGTCCATATGATCTAAGAACTGGGTCCATTAACAAAAGAAGATTGCCAACTGCTCTACTACAGCTGTGCCTGCTTTTTAAAAAAGAACAAAACAATTTGGTCTGGTAAGCATGAAGCACAAAGAAAAAGAGATGATTATACATAGTTTTGTAGACTTTCTTCAAGCTTTCATTCCAGTAAATAAGGCTATTTTACTGTAACCCATTTACAATTTGCCAGCATGGAGCACCTCTGAACTATATTCTAAACCACTTTAAAAAAACCTATCTGTGCAAACTAAATAAATTATAACCTTTGTGCAAAGTGCCAAGGAATGAGAGTCCTCCTATTTCTTTAGTGTAATATTTATGAGAATTGGGAATTAGGGAGGTAGCACTTATTTGAAATGCCAGGGTGAGGGGGAATAAAGCTGATGGCATTTCTTTTTTCATTCTACTAAAATAATAAACCAGATTTTGGATTATTTTACACCCATCCACACACACATGTACATACACAAACCTAACATGAAAACCAGTATTATTATTTTTTTAAAAAACCCTTACAAGGTTGTTTTTTAATCATTTTTATAATAATTCTACCTACTGAAAGGAGAAATGTATAAAATTAAATGAAAATATAATATATTCAGAAGGACGTTAAAGAAAATAAACAGACATTAATTATTAGTCTGTTGTCAGCTATGCAATAAAATAAATTATAAGCTAAATGCTAAAGATTAATTGCTACTAAATTTCACTTAGTCACACATAATAATACACTTTAAAAATAAGTTTATTATTTAATTAATTATTATCTTATTAATTAATGTAATTTATCAAGAGATTTCTTGCAATGAAAACATACTAAAAAGAGAAAGAAAGTAAAAGAAATATTAATAAATCTATTTATAAAAGCTGGGACTCAGCTCTACATTAAAGTATCACATGCATTATTTCTGGGTATTATGATAATATAAATATCTTTTGGACAAAAATATTTTACCAAAGTCACTTTTCTCTTTTAAAAAAATAGAATAGTTTTAAGATAACACTGAATGTCATGAACAGCACTTATTATTTCCTATCAACTACAGCTAAGCACCTATGAGGTTAAATATTACCATGTTTTCCCAAAAATAAGACAGGGTCTTATTTTCTTTTGACCCACAAAATATGGCTTGGGCCTTATTATCAGGGGAGGGCTTATTGTTTTGGGGTTGCCGGGCAGCTGCCATAGGGCCCACAACCATAGAGCGCACTCCTAGAGTGGCCGCTACTGGAAGAATCGGAAGCCGAGTTCTGGAGTTTAGAAGCTGGAGAAGAAGTTATGCTTGAAGTGCGGCGGCGACAAAAGTAGCAGTGGTGCCCTGGCCCTGCAGGGAGAGCTGGGCCAGGACATGGTGAGGCTGAGAGGCATGCGAGCTGGGGGCAGAACAGGCGCTCGCACAACCACCTTCTCCAGCCGAGCAGAGCTCCATGCACTGACCTAGGGGAAATCCGCGGCTTGCTGCCTTCTGGATACCGCTAGGTCGGTGAGCGGTGCTCTGCCTGGCTGGAGGTGGGGTGTCCATGGGGTTTATTTGCAAGGGGGGCTTAATATTTTTGCCCATGCGAAAAATGTGGCAAGACCTTAGTTTGATGACAGGTTGTATTTTCAGGGAAACACAGTAGTATTCCTTTGCTTAGACTAGCAGAGTAAAATCCAGAGGGATTCTTTTACCTTTACCTTCATTTTATTTTATGTATTTTTCTTGGTTTCTGTTTCTGGTTTTATAACAGTGATGTTATATCCTGAAATTATTACATTTTAAACAGTTGTGTGGGATTTGTTTTAAATTTTGCAATATACATGAAAATATATACATATAATAAATAAATAAATAAGAAAAACTAGAGATGACCCCTGAGGCTCTTTCAAGAGACATGAAAATATCTGAAAGGCAACGTACGTTATTATTCCCCAGGGCTGTTCACTAGACTGTAATTATAAAACTAGTCCTCTTTTCACAGATGGGGCTTTTGGATTCTTTCCAGTCCATAGATTTTATATTTTAACAAAACAATTGTGATCATTTATTTAAAAAACACTGGATTTTTTCCAATTAAAAATATTTATAAATAATTTTTATTTGGCTATTCATTGCAGTAGCACTAATATCCTACATAAGTATTTGATTAAAGTTATGTAGTTTTAAGTACCCATTTCTTATTATCAGTCCGGAAAATCTGCAGTTTTGATTTTACTAAAAGGAAATTTTTCATGGGATCAGAAGTTAACTTTTATAGTAATTTTTACAGACCTTGCATAAAGAGAGAAGGGAGAGGGGGGAGAGAGGGGGAAAGAGAGAGGGGGCGGGGAGGAGACATAGAGATGCAAATTGGAATGCTATTATTTAAACAACTTTTCTGTTATAAAGATAATTCTAAAATGTTTAAGTCTTGGGAAGAAAAAGATTTTTAAAAGAATGCACTTATATTAATAATTCATAATTTTTAAATCAATATGTTAATTTGGTACAAGGTTTAAGATTTCACCAAATCATATTCCCTCTTAATCCACAAGAAAAGATTAAATGTTTAATAGATTCTAATGGTTTGTCTCCACTGGCCAGTTGTCCCATCACCAGAAAAGGCAGACAACTGCTGTTGGAGGGCGGAATGAGATGTTACTCTATTCTAATTCTTCACATACCATCAAGATAATCTCAAGACATGTTCCTCTGTTCCCTTTCAAACACTAGATCTTCACACCATCATTTTAAGCACTCTTGTCCATTAACCATGAAACAAAATAACAGTTATGAACACGCAAGGCTTTTTTTGTGTATGACCCATGTGACTTCAACCAAGTGATTGTAACCACCTTCAGATATCCTCCCCTGAGCAGCTATCCCAATTGTCCATAACACAATTTTAGAGCTAGAGTTATTATGAGGGCTGCAATTTGATGGAATGCGCACCTGGAGAAACAGAGGAGAGGAGTCTTGGCAGGGAAGAGTTTTCCCAGGGAGCAGGAAGTACATTCCAGAGAAAAGCCTAAATTAGGAGACTCAAGCTGAATGGGAAGAGAAGAATAGGTCTGGACCCTAGTGTCGGGTTTCCAAGTGATGAAACCCATTAAAAGAAGAAATGTGCAAAATCCATCTTCGAAAACAAATTTCTTTTATTTAGGTAGACATCAAATGAGCAAAATCTGTTGTAATTCCGGATCTGACACAAACTGGACTTACACCATATAATATTGCAAGTTAGAAACATCCCTCAAAAGTCACATTCTACAATACACATTCAACCCACATTGCCCCGTGTCTTCAAATTCCACCTTCCATTCTGACCAGGAACAGCCTCTGTTCCCATAGAAAAGAAAGTCACCTAGCCAAAACAATCCTCACTATCCATTCGCGCCTTCTCCCCCACCTTAAAAATGCAGCAAGCCCGGAAAAACCTCTTACATAATAAAGAGAAAGAAAAAAGGAATAAATGAGGAAATTAGACAGCTAAATAAAATGGCTACACATATGTCAAATTTGGGCTTGACACCTAGACTCTCTAAGGATGTGTGGTATATATTAAGGTAGAGGATTCTTACTTCAGTTTAGCAAAACTCTCTTCGTTAGTTGTAAGTAGATAAAGGATTGGATTCAATTGGATTTCATCTTTGGCTGTAATTTTTGTCTTGCAAATAGAAAGTTTCTGGTTCAAAACCCATTCTTCTTACCTCCCACCTTTCTTTCTTTCCTTGGCTTCCTAGTTTTCTTCTCTTTTTTTCCCTTTACAGTCCAATAATTTCACTATTTGTCCAACAAGCTAAAATAAGAGGGTTTCACCCTAAATTATTTACTATAAGTAGGTTATAGGAGATAATAAATATAGTAGATTATAAATCCTTTTACCCCAGATGACTGGAAAAACATGAAATAGTGCACCATTGGATTTAAAAAAAAAACACCTCAAGAGAGAAATGTAAGGAACTCAGAGAAATGGGGAAAAACCATATTAAAAAATTCTATTGCATTTCTAATTAAAAGGCAAGACTTATAGTCATTATTAAAGCATTCATAATAAAAATAGCTAATAGATATTAGAAAAGCGGGGAGTAAGAAATGATTTTTTTAAGCTGGTTGTAGTATCTGCATGTATATTCATGCTGCTGATACTTTAATTATGTATATACTCATTTAATATTTTGTATCTAAGGCAGGACATAAAGCGAGATTTAGACATAAGAATGAACATGAAATGGGGTCAGACTAGAGGATTTCTTGGGGGGCCCATCTATCCCTTCTATTTCGTTATACATTTTCTCATCTTGAAGAAGAACAGGAAACTTGAACTTAGGAAATTCAAATGTCAAACCGCAACACCTGTTGTAAGTAGACCAAGTCAGTTGAAGATCTCGCTTGCGAGTCAGACGTACGGCTTAACCACAAAAGCCAGAATGAAACTAGTGTTTCCTGCATGCTTTTTTGCCTAGCAATGAGGAACTTAGCCAATTGAAATGCTTTAATATTTCCTTGTTTTTGATGCTTTGAACACACTATAAAAATGTGTGTTTGGATTAGAACGCTGTCCAGATATTAGAAAATACTATTTCTATCTGAATTATTTGGCCAAATAAAGTTTTTCTTGATCTCGCAGTCCGAATCTCCTGATTTTCTGCAACATATCTGTATGCATTTGTTTTTACAACACATATTATATCCAGGAAGAGCCACCACAGGAACCAAAGGTGAGAAGATAAAGTAGTAATTAAATTGTCTGAATGTAGTGTATTTTATCTGGACTGGAGAGACCTTGCAAACTGTTACCAAACATCTTATAGATAGGATTTTCTTAAACCAGGTTAGCCAGTGGTGGAATTAAGCCAGTTCGAACCTATTTGGGAGAACCAGTTGTTAACTTTCTAATCAGTTTGGAGAAGCGATTGTTGAAAGAAATCTTACTTTGTTTTTTTCCACTTTACAGGGCTAATCCTGTAAGGACGGTAGGGAGGAAACATTCTGGTGTTGTTTCTAGCCTAATCTTTATTGCCCTGCTTATAGAAACTGCCTCTCTGGTTAACTCTTATTACATTGTAACAGCTAAGGCGAAGTGCCCATCGACGTGAGTGACGTTGAGTTGGCCATGTACACATGTCACATGTTAATGACCAGCCTACCCAGCTGGTCATTAGGGCAGACAACTGGTTAAATTATTTGAATTCCACCACAAATTAAACTGGCATGCATGCAAGATAGGAGCATCTTAATTGGTAAAAGGGAATAAGGTGTAAGGCTGAAGCATAGCTAGTCCAGCAGAATTGTTTATCACAGAAATCACCAGTGCAACTAGGAAATATCTAATTGAATCATCACTCCCTGATTTACAAAGCATTATTCAATGTGGTCAAACTCACAGCCCACAGGTTAGAGGCATCACATGCTGCCCACGGCCTTGCCCGGTTTAGTGAAGGGGAGGTAAAGTCAGGATATGTTACGTGACACCACCATGACAACACGAGTTTGACACCCATGTTTTAGGGATTTTACCTTTAGGGTTTTACTTTATACATGTGTTTGTGTGTATAATATGTTTTATTACTGTTGTATTATCAGTGATTGCACGACTTCTGTAGATGCCATATGCTAAATAAATAAATACACTTCCTTTAGGAAGTGTTTATACTTTACTAGTCTACCTGAATTAAGACTGCTTTCTGCTGAGCATGACCAGAATGAAGCATTTCAAAGAGTTAAACTGCATTCAAATATCAAGACCAAAACGTATACATTTTTTAAAAATTCTAATTCTTCTGGTGATTAACGTTTGTTCTCTGATTACCAGGGGCTCTTTTTCTTTACACAATAGACATTAAGAAAGAAGATAGCTGGTTTCTAAATTTCTAAATATAGTATTTTCCCCTATTCCCATTTCTTTCATCAAAATGTTTGCAATAAAAATTAACTGGGGCAGAAAGAAAAAAACAACACTCCTTATTACTGAATAAAATATAGTTCCTAGAGCACCATAACATATGTATTTAATGACAGATCTTTAAGTAAAACAATAATATGATGAAATATTGTCTCAAAACAAAACAATACAATAATAAGAATGTGCATTCTGAGATATAAAGTCCCCAGCTCAAATTTCAGTTCCAAGTTTAACTTACTGTATTAGCTGGGTAAACCATGAATAAAGCTGCTGTCCTACTCCAATCCAATTACAGTTGTAGGAAATATTGAAAGTACATGAAATGTGTTCAGCATATTAAGAAACAGGTATGTTCTACTTTATATTTTGTTATGAATGCGTGGGAAATACACCCCAAAAGGACAGTGCCAGAAACCTCACAGCACCAGAAACCTCAGAAAACAGTCCCAAGAGACTCAAGCCAGCCCTTTCCCCTTTAAGAAAACCAGCTGAAAGGAAAATTCAAAACAGCCCCGCTATTTAAAAAAGTGATAGAGTTGACAATACTTAAGTAGAGCCATTAAGATAAGGGGAATCAGGCTAAAAATAAACTCTTCAAGGTAAACTGAAACTCCCTCTTCCTGTGCCCTGACAGGATTAACCCTTAGGACATGAAAACACAAAAGCCCAGACAGGATTAACCCCTTAAAGCAGGGAAACTAAAACCCAGAGCAATCACAACAAAACCCATCAAGCTGCAGGAGCTTAAAAGGGGAATTAAGCATAAAAGGCTCAGATTCACACTTCCAACCTGCTTGCAAACCAGGAACCCTGGAACCGTGTCACTTTTTGCTTTTTGCCTTCCTACATTAAAAGAATTCTACTTTCTGGCAGTTAGTTTCTGCATCCATTTCTTCTCAGCGTCTGTTGTGTGTCCAAGCTGGAAACAAATCAGAGAAATTTCTTCCAACAAACGAAAACTTCTATTTCTTTAAATTAAATCTATTAATATCTAGGCTTGCAAAGCAACATATCAAATGTGCTGCATCATCCTTAATAATTTTCCCAACTCCTATTTTTGCTAGTTTTTCTGATCACTGCTATCACTAATCTTTTTTCAGAACCTAAGGCAATGAATATATTTCATTGCAGCTGCTATTGTACCTTCTCTCCATCACCAATCTGGCCAATCTGCAGGTCAAAACAAAAGAACTGAAGAGCAACTAAGACAAACAGTAGCAGATGGTGAGAAACTACTAGGATGTAGGCCATGACAAATCAGTTCATGACTATATACAGCTTCATTCTACCTGTAGTAAAAATGTTGTCCTACTTAGGAACATTAAAGTCACAGGAACTATCGATCAATATACAAATAGGCCTCATTTGGCAATTACCTTATATAATGACCATACAATAATGACTGTAATGAAAATGCAACTTTGCAACCAATCCTCACATTTACAAGCTTCACAAATCTGCAAATCAAAGAAAAGCTGATGTAAGATTGTAAGCACAGTTGTGATTTCACTTAGTGGTTGCTTTGCTAATGCCTGGGTGGTCGGTCCCAAGGTCACTAAAGGAGGACTACCTCTATTATTGCTACAGAGTGAGAATGTAATGGGCAAAAGTCTTGACACTGGTAATCCAGAAAGCAGTATTAGGAATCAATGTATGCTGTTTTATTTTATATAAATGTCCTAATAATTTGCATTGTACTTGCAGCCATCTTTAAAGCATGAAACACAATACATGAAATAATTAACTCCTAATAACTATTGCTTCTAAAATATATTCATAAGAATAGGGCGACCTTTCCTGTTATTTGTGAAGGTTTTTTTTTAACTGAAAGAACAGTTGCTTTGGATTTTCTGAGAAAGCCTGACTTTTGGCAGCAGTCAAGAGCTAACATTAAAATATGAAGCCAATACCATTCCTAAAAAGAATGTCCTTGGCTTATGGAAAAGAATATATTCTTAGAGAAAGAACTGGTTTGTTAAAAAAGGTTTGTTTAAAAAATAAAGCCATGAGAATAATGAATTAAACTGCCCCAATTCCATATTTGAATAAACAAGGACACTTCTTAGATTTGAAGAAAGGAGAATAAATGAACTGCAGGAAACTTTTGTCTGAAATGTATTGAAATAAAGAATTTGTTCCATTCTTTTGTGCGGGATCCAAACTGGCATAACAATTGTTTTTACTGGGTATTTGCAGAATACCCAGTAAAAATAAAATCAAGTTTGTAAATTATGATAGAATATTTTAAAATATTTAAAATATTATCATGGAAAGTCTACTTCAATCTGTAAATGATATAATATAGTGATTAAGACTCTTGCATGGAAAATATAAATACACTGCAATGTAGACTTGGTCAAATCTTTGAATTTACCAGTTGTGTATATTAGACCATTTTGTGGACTAATAATGGCCCAAATTGGAAAGGTTTTACAAAGCCACCGAATCTTTCTATTATTTTTGAAAGCAAATGGGATTAGAACCTGTGCTGTATTGCATCTTAGGCAGATGTGTTAACCATTAAGCCACAGAGTTCCTCTCCTTATCAGCTGAGCCAGGGAGAAAGGTATATATTTAAAGTCATAACCCCTGATATGCCCAAATATGGGAGGAAGTTCACTGCTTCCATTCTCTGTCCATCGGCTCGTCATTTCCTTTCCACACACAAACCAATCACCATAGATATCAGCGGATTTAATTTATTTATGGTCATTTTCCTCTTCGGTTTTTAGGACTCTAACCTCCACTTTCTCCACTTGATAAACATCTCCAACTTCTTCATCATATTTTACTGTTAGATGCTCTAGGTTTTCCAACTTCTTCTCCATTCTCTCAAATGTATTTGATAATTTCTGAATTTCTAACAATATCTTTTGCAGGTATAAAATTTCTTTCTGCTGTTGAAGTTGTGCCATTATCTCCAGCTGATAAACACTGCTACTCTGGCTTAGAAGGTTTTTACAAGATTAAGCATAAATTCACAATACAGTCTTATTTTCACTTTTCTCTGGTTAAGGATATACTCAAAGGAACATCTGTATGCTTTTCTTCTTATCGCTTTCTATAAACAAGCGGTGAGACCTTGAAGTGCCAAACCAGAATAATCAGTGAGGAAAGTAAGAGTGTTTTGTTTCCAATACACAAACCTCCACCCTCTGAGCAACAGCGTTTTTCTTTCCCTCTGTTGTAACAATTTTCTTTGTTTCCTTTTGTATCTTTTTTATATTCCAAGTTAAACAAAAGTCAAATTCTTGAATGAGTTAGAGAAGAAAAGGGGGAAAACACCCACAGTAGTGAAGAAGTAGGATTTTAGTCCATAGGTTACAAAGAATAATAAAAGAAAAAAATAGAAGAAAACTTAATCCATTTGTTTTAAAAGGCTTGCATAAATTCCATCCATGAACATAGCATTTAAAAAGTAAGATAACCCACTGTCCAAAACCATTCAAAGCTTAATTCTGCTGCTTATTTCTTCTATTCTCAAATTTAAATTAACTTTAAGTTTTTTATAGGCAGTCTCTTTTAAAACAGCAAAAATTCCTCACCAGCTGGAAACACTTTCTCTTTCCATATCCTTCCATTTTGGAGCTGCCCCAACTTCATCAGCCTAATTGCTGGATTTTTTGTCGCCGGCTTGAAGAACTTCTCTTGGATCCATTAGGGACTTTGCGATGTCCCTGAGATCAGCAAGACGTATTCTTCCTGTTCACCGTCCCTGCGGGATAGTTTAGATCTGATTGGACCACCCAGCAGCAAAAGTATCAGCTGCGGTCTTGGGGCTCCGTATTGTCGCGACGTTGGCGCCTCCCGAAATGTTGGAATATATTTTGTTGGGATTCCAATTCCGAAATTAGAAAAGTAAATTTGCCAAAAGTTGTGAAATCAGCAACATAAAATACCATATTGCAGGTAGTTAATGGCAATATTTGGGACTAGAATTCCCATAACTAAAAGATTAGTTTTAAAATCCATCATGTTGTTAAACTGAATGACTTAGCAACAGCAATCGTGGCAGTTTCTGTTGTTGGAAACCAGCAGGAAGATTAAGCAAGCACTGTCAGTGGGGAAGCCAGCAGGAAATTGCAAGTCCCATGAAAGTTGCCGGCAGGTAAATGACTGCCACTGGGTGGGGGAGGATGTATAGGTGACTGTGCCAGCATCCAAAAGCAGTTTTGGGCCTACAGGTGGCTGCTGCCAGAAATAATATGGGGGCAGCTACAGGGAAAAAGTCATGCTTTCCATAACTTTATCAATGCTTAATACAATGCTAAGAAATTACAAGATTGAAGATTTCATAAATACAATCATACCAATAAAGGTAAAGGTTCCCCTCGCACATATGTGCTAGTTGTTCCTGACTCTAGGGGGTGATGCTCATCTCTATTTCAAAGCCGAAGAGCCAGCGCTGTCCAAAGACGTCTCTGTGGTCATGTGGCCAGCGTGACTAAATGCCGAAGGCACAGAGAACATTGTTACCTTCCCACCAAAGGTGGTTCTTATTTTTCTACTTGCACTTTTACATGCTTTCGAACTGCTAGGTTGGCAGAAGCTGGGCGAAGTAATGGGAGCTTAGGGATTCGAACCGCTATACTGCCAACCTTTCTGATCGACAAGCTCAGAGTCTTAGCCACTGACCACCGTGTCCCTTTTAATCTTACCAATATACAGCTCTAAATCACACCATCATCTTAAAAGGGACTATGCAGTAGAGATCAGAAAATCCACATGACAGAGGCATGAAATTATCTAGGAAAACAAAACCAGAATTTCTAAAACACACTCCCGTCCTCCTTTCTTTGTTTGAAACTCTTCTGCTTTCTGATCAGTGTTCCTGTGACATTAATTTGCTTTGTGAATACAACTTTGTCTTAACTGTGAATTGGCCTTTGGCGATTTCTCTGGTTTTTACTGATGGCCTGTGCTTAAATGACCAAGCTTTTTGGCCTGCAATTTCTTCGAGCAATAGCCTTGCCCAGCTGATATAATTTACACAAGAACTCTTGACTTTTATATTTTCCCGTCTGTTGTGGTCTGTCTAAAACCTGCCTTTATATCTATCTGGCTTGACTCTTTTGAAAGATTTATGACAACCAGTTGAACAATCACAAACATATATCTGCCTTGCTTTCTATTTATATCATGTCTTCTATATGACAGCTAGTGAGTGTTTCCCAGTAAAAGCTTTCCCCAAACTAGCACTTAGAATTCTAAACCATTTAGCCATATTGCTTCAGACATGGAAATGTTTTTTGCATCTTGTAGCATTAGATACCATAATTTCATTATAAACTGTACTTGAGAATACTTCCTTTTATCCATCCTCAATGTATTATCAGACCTATTTTATTGAGTTGCAGTATAATGAGGAAACAATTATCTGACTTCTCTCCCCATTATTGCTTATTTGGGAAAAAAGAGTGCTATTCTTACTTTTCCATTTTTTAACTTTTCAGACTAAAAAGCCCCAAAGAGATTGTCCACTCCTGATAATAACTATGCCATGTGTCTTTAAATATCTTGATTGAGGTTTATAAGATTTTTGCAAGTTCCAAATTCTTTGAAATAGCCACAAATGTGTCACACAAAATTAACTATGTACAAGAAAATGCTAATTTTCTAATAAATGCAAACAGATCTTAATAAGTGGTTTGCAAGATAAGGGTTCGATTTCTGGCACTATGCAAAGGACTTGGATTAATAAAAAATACAAATTCGTAATAGGTAAAGGCTGAGCCATAATCAACATTCAGAGAAAAATTGAAATGAAGATAGTAAAAAATATTGTGAGTCACCAAAACCATCTGGGCTTCTAGTGAACTTTTAAATCAAGAAACAAACCCTGTTACATATATTCAGAACTCCAGAAAAAAATTCTGCATCTAGACACAGTGTCTCCACCTTTCTGAAGTTGGTTCCTTTAATTGGCTGTCATCCAGCCTATTACAAATTTAGTTGAATTGCTGCATTAAGACTCTGAGCTAATTCACTCTTGATGTATCAGAGTTATCACTTGCATATCCTGCATGGCAGAATTCAGTTTGGTTCGTTGGTTTATCCTATTTGTATACTTCATCATCAATCAATAAAAGCTCACATAAATCCAATAAAAAGATACAACCAATTAAAGCGACATGGTAAATGCAGTAATCAAACCATAAGAAACAATAAACAAGATTACAATGCATGGCAAAATGAACATCCATCTATTTTTATTATGGTCACAGACCGTACACAGCACTACAAATAAAAGCATTAAAAACAACAGTAATAATAATAAATAAAAATAAAAGACAAAATGCAAAACAAAATGAAATAGGGGAGTAAATTCATGAAATAATTTTAAAAAGAGTGAGAATGAATTAGTCACCAAACACTGTATAGAAGAATTTGTCTCTTGAGCAGCTTCTGAAATATTACTGATGCAAGTCTTAATACAGGTAGTCCATAACTTATGTCCATTGGTTTAATGAGTTTGGAGTTACAACATGCTGCAAAAAGTGACCTATGACCCGTCCTTGAAGTTACAACTAATGTTCCACCCCTATGGTCACATGATTGCAATTTAGGCATTTGCCAACCCATTTACAATATTTGCAGCATTCTGTGATTCTGTGGATCAGGTGATTGTGATTTGTGATCTTCCCTGCCAACTTCCAACAAAGGCAATGGAGAAATCAGATTTGCATAATTACTGTGGTAAAAATGAACATAAAATCAGATCCAGTCATGTGGTGATTTGCTTAAGGACCACATTACCTAATTACTGAAATTCTGTCTCAATTGTGGTCATACGTGAAGGACTCCCTTAGTAAAGAGAGATTATACCCCCTCAAAAAAAATGGAAAGTGACTAAAATGTTTAAATGTATGAAATACATATTTATGAGCAGATAAAAGGTTCACATATCAATGCTAAATTATAATCTTGTTTACTTTTGACTCAGCATGTTTCGTGAATTCAGCCGTTGTTTATAAACAGTAATTTATAACATAAATTACATATGAACTTAAGTCAGTTCTAGTTAATTCAACAAATCATAGTTAATACTGTATTATTGGGTTGTAAGACAGTTATATTATGACTGGGGAAATCCAAATCAAACTCTGATTCAGACATCAATATAATAGAAGATTATCCACTAGACATTAGTTTTAAATCTCTCTCGCAGGTTCTTTTGAGGATCAGTGAGAAGAATTTCGGAAATATGCATATTTCCATGCACTTCTGGAGAACTACAACTGTTTTTCTAAGCATATAAAACTGCTGGCAAGCGTGATGTAAAAAATCAGATTGTAAATATTACAAAAAGGGCTTCAGATGTGGGTTGATTTTTGCTTTTAAAAAAATGGACACTGGCTTCATTAAATAATATTTAACATATCAATTTATATACATCTTAAGATATCTTGTGGTTACATCTCCCACTGTTCTGAAAATTTACATTCACAACATTTCTGGAAGTTCAGTCTGGAAAGAATGAATTAGCCTGACAAGAGCCAACATACCACAGAAATACTGTATAATACCTTTATATACTGCCAGATATGATTATTACTGTATGAAAACATTGGTTTATTTCTGGATCATTGAGGTAAATGTGGCTATGGTGTATTGCTTACTGTCAGACCAAATGCACATAATTTGGCAAATTGTAGTCATGCTTATTCATTTATTTTTTAGATACACAGACATGTAGTAGATACTTTTTAGGGGACGCGGTGGTTCAGTAGCTAAGCCACTGTCAATCAGAAAGCTAGGTGGTTCAAATCCCTAGTTCCGCGTAATGGATTGAGCTCCTCTTACTTGTCCCAGCTTCTGCCAATCTAGCAGTTCGAAAGCATGTAAAAATGCAAGTAGAAAAATAGAAACTACCTTTGGTGGGAAGGTAACAGCGTTCCGTGCGCCTTCGGCATTTAGTCATATTGGCCACATGACCACGGAGACATCTTTGGACAGTTTTAATTTGTGTTGATTACAGTATTCCAACTATGTGTTGTTTTCAAAATGGATGTTCAGATTTCTCTATTGTGATACAATAGACAGATATTTTTAATATCTGGGCAGCAAACAGCAAATCATATGTTAAATCGTTTTGTTCTTCATGAATATATTTCTGGCAGCAAGAAGACATTGCTTGAGGCAGTACAGATTTCTGTTGGAGGGAAATGCTGTTTATTATAAACGTGCAGCATAGAAAACAAACTTTGTTTACATAAAACAGTGGTGTGGCCTCTTATTAGATAATACATACATATGTTTTGTTACGGATGTTTACACCTTTTTATATATTATTGTATTTATTAACTATAACATAACCATAACAATGATTGTTCTTAGTCCTTTTTTGTATCCCTCACTGTATCTGTCATTGATCATTCTTAGTTTTTATTTGTTTTCCTTTTTTCCTAATGATTGTTGGTTTTGTGTTGGTTTCCTCAAATTAGTGTTGACTCCTGATGACTGCCTAAAGAAAGCCCTGCAATTTACTTGGCAAGATTTCAGAAGTGCTTTGCCTGCTTGCCATGACTGAAAGAGGGATTGCCCCAGTGGTGGGTTCCGGATCCCGTTGTAACTGGTATGGTTGCAATGGGACTCAGCATGCTCCACATGAATGCGTGCAGCACGCGCATGCATTCTACCATCCAGTGACGCCTCCGCAAGCCTCCGTGACATTCCAGCTGCTTGGTGAAGCATCTCGCACGCACTGTACATGCCATGCCCATGCCCAGAAGTGCCAAAGAGTTTAAAGACAGGTAAGGACGACAGGCGGGCGGGTGGGCCCACCAGAGCACTGTTCTGGAATGGTACCCGGTGCTTCGGGCAGGCACCGGTACGCCCATACCAAGGCCTGCAACCCACCACTGGATTGCCCCATGCTGATTTTATAGCCAAGATGGGATTAGAGTTCCTGGATTCTAGCCTACTGTCTTAACTACTACACTAACTATACACTACTACACTATATTTAACTCTGCTTGCTTCCTGTGTGTTATCTTTCATATACACTACATTTTTCAGACTATAAAATGCTCCCAACTATAAAATGCACCTACCTTTTGGGGAGGAAAAAAAATCTGCCTCTGCCTCCCAGCAATTTGCCTCCTTGCAGCAAACATCCAACAGCCTGGTCAGCTTCATCAAAGCCTGATTTAGCACAAGCAGGCCGAAAACAGGATGCCCAGAGGAAGAAAATGGGATGTGTGGAGGCCAAAAATAGGATGTGTGGGGGCCAAAAATGACACACACTGAGACTAAAAATAGGATGCACGGAGGCCAAAAATGTGGCACGTTGAGGCCGAAAACAGGACGCATGGAGGCCAAAAATGGGGTGCACGGAGGTGGCAATAGGCTGCAGTGGCAGCAATCCCCGCAGCTTGGAACAGCTAATCATCAGTATTCCAGGAGGTTCATCCAACCACCAATCAGCTGCTGGTGCTAAATCAGGCAGTGCTGAAGCTGACCAGGCTGTTTGTTGTTTGCAGCAAGGAGCCAAATTCCTGGGAAGCCTTCTCAAAGTAAAAAGGGGTCCTAGCATTGTCTTTCCATAAATCAATACCCATTATCTGTGGTTATACAGTTTCTTTAGCTGTGAGGCAATCTAGGGATTACAAGGCTAGTGTGATGAGACCACAATTGTATAGCTTCATCTCAAGTTTCCAACTTGAAACTTACCCTGTAGAATCAAGGAGAAAAGCTCTTACTTACCCATATCTGCGGTTCTACTGAAATAGCTCCTGCCTCCACATTGAAGGGCAATGTTGAAAACACGAGGGGTTCACAATGTAGGGCAGATGCATATTTTTTTAAAGGAAACTTTTTTTATTTTTAAATGTTTTTTTATTAAACCTTTCGAAAAATCAACTGCCAAAGATAACAAGCAGAAGGGATGAAAAAATACTGTAAACTATGAACCAAAAACAAAAGATTTACAAATATTATATTGTAATTTTCAAGTGCAGCCGGGTCTCCTATTCGTGGCATCTCTGAATGTTGTTTTTATAGTGGGAAACCTGAAGTTCATCATATAAAAATGTGGATGCTGCTTGCGCCATTCAACTTGAGGGAGGGTGAGACACATACACCTTCAGTCTTGTGATGAGCAAAATCTGAGGAGATGAGGTGTGATTTAGGTTGGGCTAATGTAAAGGTAAAGGTCCCCCTCACACATATGTGCTAGTTATTCCAGAGTCTAGGGGGCGGTGCTCATCTTCGTTTCAAAGTCGAAGAGCCAGCATTGTCCAAAAACATCTATGTGGTCAAGTGGTTGGCATGACTAAACACCAAAGGCACACAGAACGCTGTTAACTTCCCACCAAAGGTGGTTCCTATTTTTCTACTTGCATTTTTACATGCTTCAAATTGCTAGGTTGGCAGAACCTGGGACAAGTAACAGGCGCTCACCCTGTTACGTTGCGCTAGGAATTCGAACCGCCAAACTGCCGACCTTTCTGATCGACAAGCTCAACATCTTAAGCCACTAAGCCACCACGTCCTTTTATGTTGCGCTAGTTGTGCTTAAAATTTTAAATCTTAATTGGCAAGTTTCTTTTATGCAGGGGTCAGAGACTGTGATGCTACTAGTATTTTCTCCTCCTTCTCCACCTCTTAATTTTCCCTTGCTCTTCTGAGTTCTGAGCAAAGTCATTTGCTCCAATTAACTTACAGCCATGTGCCATTATAGTTTAAAAAGCATAATTTGCATAATTTATAATATTCATAAATCTGCTACTATAATGAAAGTATAAATGCTTCCTACCAAAGTATTTTACTCTGAACCTGTCTCCACTCTGTGTTAAGTATCCTAAAGTTTTATGGAAAAGAATTTGTCTGATTAAACTTTCAGTTTCATATGGTGTTTGAATAAAATAATAATAATGAATACCCTATTTTATTTCCAGAAACTATAATATTGGTTCCAATATATCAATATATATTTAATATTAAAACATTTATGGACAAATAGCCATATGCTGAGAATGAGACTTTAGAAAGAAAACTTGAATTGTGTATGAAAAATAATGTAAGTTATTTATTCTCCATAAGAGGGCACTATTGCTTTGTCTTTTAATTTAAAAGTACATTTTAAAAATATCCACATTCTATCTATTTGAAAACTGCTACATCTTTTAGAAGATATCAATTTTTTAAAATAGAAGCGTATAATTTATTAAGGCTAATTATTGACTCTCTTATTCATGGCTGGCCAAAAATACAATTTCATTTTATGAAGGTTGGAAAAGTATTCATACTTTAGGAACTGAAGAACAACATGATAAATATTAAATTAAAATCTAGTTTTATGGGAACAGCAATAGTGACAAAACTTTGCAAGGCTAAATCTGTAGACAGCTCCTTCCTTTGCTTTCTCTACACATAAGGAGCTAGTTTGAGACATTTACTCAAAATGGTTTCTTGGAATGGGCTCAAGACTCACTTGTCTGATTGTAGCCTTGGTAGTGACTCTTCCTCTTGTCCTTCATGGCCATTAAGTATGACCTCCACACTAACTGTATAAGATTGATTTTGGTGTATATATCCTCCTATTTAAAATACAGAATGCTCTTACATTGCTTTAAGCCTCTGGGAACTTGTATGGAACAGCAAAAAAAGACTGATTATTATGGATGCCCTGATACTATATTTGTAATATTCAAAATTATTTTTTGAAGTTAGAATTCTGAAGTTTTTAAAAAAAATAGTGTTGTCATTTTACAAATATGAAAAGAATTTTGGCTAATGTATTTCTCTATGGATATATTCTATAGCTACACGCTTCCATATATGTTCCAATAATTATTTGATGCAGAAAATGAAAATAGAGTGTAATTAATTTTATTAATTTTATTTTTATTGGATGGTCAAAGTACAAAATTTAGAACTCTATTTGCAACAGTTGTTTCCTTCATATTTTCCTTTATTAAGAATAAGTCCTTCCTTATATCAGAAGAAACTAGAATTTATGTGAAGAGCTTGTTATGTTTAATGTTCATTCTGTAGGCAGAACTTTCTTTTCATTTGATTGATTATTAATAAGGTATCAGGCCCCTTAGGTTAGGCAAAGTGAGGAAATAGATGTTATAAGAAATACTAAAACTCTACTGATACAACAATATCAATAGATACTGAATTTCAAGAATCTTGAAAGTCTGATAGCATTTCTCATTCCTTCCTTATACCAATGAGAAGTCAGTTGGGGCAACTGAGTTTTCTTAATTGTTGTCACATAGGGCAACGTCCATAGTCCTCTGCATAAGGTTAGCTTTTCATAATGAAGCCAAACATATAATGGCTCCTTGAATCTATTGGAAAACTGGTTGTTATGTCTATCGAGTTGGTCCTGACCCTTAAGAATAACATAGATAGATCTTCTCTAAAATTATCAGTCTCCAACCTGGGTTTCCCAAGTCTCCCAGGGTGCACTCATTGCTGCTAAATTAAAGCCATCCACCTTATTGCTGGTTATCCTTTACTTAGGTTTCCTTCCCCTCTTATTAGCCTGAACAAATATAATTTGAGCCTGATGATATGATCTTCAAGTCAGAACTCTGGATTGATTGATTAGTTAGTTCTATTATTCATTTTTAGCAAATCATTTTATGTAAAGCATATTCTAATTTATATCATTTGTATCATGCCACCAGGCTTGAAATGTTGGGCTTGGGCAATCTTGAACTATGCCACTTACTTAAGCATAGTACACAAAATTGTCTGCTACAACATCCTACCTGTCAATGACTACTTCAGCTTCAACCACAATAATACATGGGCAAACAATAGATACAATCTCAAGGTAAACTGCTCCAAACTTGATTGCACAAAATATAACTTCAGCAACAGAGTGGTCAATGCCTGGAATGCTCTACCTGACTCTGTTGTTACATCCTCAAACCCCCACAGCTTCAACCTTAAATTGTCTATCGTGGACTTCACCCCATTCCTAAGAGGTCTGTAAGGGGCTGCGCATAAGCGCATGAGTGTGCCTACAGTCCCTGTCCCACTATCTCCATTTATTTGTACTCATTTCATGTGCTCATGTTCATGTTTATACTTATACCTGTTCTTTTGTACATGTTTGACAAACAAAATAAAATAAAATAAAAACAAATCATTGCATATGATTTGTCAAAAAGGCAACAGTAAGGACATGATAAGATGAAGGTAACAGTTGGGGGTCATCGCTTCACTCAATTATTGCAATCTCAACACTACCAATTGTTCACTTAACAACCATGAGATCACCTAACAACCTACTGCTTCGCTGGATAGAGATTCCAGTCCCCATTGTGATAAGTCAAGGATTACCTGTAAATAAGCCCAAGTAGGATTTTCAGCTATTTAGTGGAAGAACATTTGTGTGCACCTGCGCCAGGCCTCCCTGGGCTTTACCTACCCTCTGCAGCAGCCTGTGCTCCTTACCTGACCCCACTGCTTCTCAAGGGCTGAAAATCTTGGTTAGATTTTGGCTGTTGACTGGAGACTGACTGAAAGAACTCTCTGCTGAAGGATTTCAGATCTGTCCCTGTCCCTGTTGAAATCCTTTGGCAGGGAGCTCTTTCAATCAGCTCCCAGAGACAAGTGAGTGTACTCTTGGCAGGCAGAAGCAGCTTGCAACTCTCCCCACTAGCTCCTAGGGATGTAGCAGAGAAGATTGCAAAGGACAATCACATGAGCATGGGGCATTTGGCAACTGGTCATAAGTACCAATGGGTTACTAAGCACCCAAATCACAATCATCTGACATGGCGGGGGGTAGGACATTTTGTGATGGTCACCATTATTGAGTGAACAATTGTAAGTCGATTGCCTCTACTGGCAATATTGGAATTCTGTTCATCTTGTTGTAAACCTTGCTAACATTGGGGAAGAATATATAAAGTGTATACACTTAAATTTATAGATGATTTGACAGATCTTTTTTAAAAATTTCAAATGGACCAAAATTTGGTGTTACCAATTTATGCAAGAATTCCGTCACAATGCTGCTAAACCTGTATGACATGAACTCACATAACCATGCATGGAAATATTTCTTGCACATACATGTGAAAGGTCAAGGAATCCATCTACAGGTAGTAATATCCTTTGCTAGGCAGAGCTTACCAATGAAGGCAAATATGCAGGGATGGGATTCAGCCAGTTTGGACCTGTTCGAGTAAACCCGATGCTAATTTTGTATCTGGTTCACCGAACTGGTAGTTGAAAGGACTGGCTGGCCATGCCCAATCCTGCTCCACCCCTCCCAGGAGTCTCCATTCAGGCCCATTTTGGATGCCAGGTAAGTGCAGGCGGAGGCCATTTTCACCAACCTGGAGACTCAAGAAAAGCCTCCAGAGCAGAGGTGGGTTCCTACCAGTTCGCACCTATTCGGTAGAACCGGTTCGTCAAATCTACCGAACTGGTTAGAAGAGGTTCCACCAGTGGACCCGGAAAGCAGGCCACACCTACAGAAGAGGTTCCAAAATTTTTTGAAACCCACCACTGGTCCTTGGATATGATTATTCTACACTATCATGCTCATATTTATAAAACTCTGTGCCTCTGTGAAAGGTAAGGATGACTACTGCGTTTGTGGTGCAATCAGAACATTGCGTGTGTTGAAGTTGTTTTAACGCAAACCAAAGATGCCTTTTAAAAAACAAGTTTACATCATATTCTGATGCATGCCAGTGCTGTGTGTGAGGTAATTTAAGGTGGTTCTGACAAGTGTCGTCGGCATCTTCATATCCGATCATATGGGCAGCAAGCCACTCCCATCCAGACACATGGGCGGCAAGCCACTCCCACAAAGGAGGCCACACCCACAGAGTAGGTTCAAACAATTTTTGAAACCCACCACTGCTCCAGAGCCTGGGGAAGCAAAAATGCCTCCTCCCTCCCACTGCCGTGGTGCAGGAGACTGAGTAGGCCATCCCCACTATGGCCACGCATACCCAGCAACCAGGCAGAGAACCAGTTGCTAAAATTTTTCAAACCCACCCCTGACTATATGTGTCTCAAGATAATGTTGCAGGATCCAATCTGGGTCAGTCACCAGGGCCATAAGTTTTGTCTTCCGAGCTTTCTGACTCACACTGGAGCCATCTTCAGGAAACTTCTTTCAAGCATAGTGTGTGTGCGCTTTGGGCTGTTCTGTGTGTGGTATTTATATGATGTATGTGGCTTCTTAGATGTTGATTGGAGTGTTGATGGCTGGCTCTTAAGTCATTGGCTGTTGTTTGCTTCTAACTCATCTCCTGAGTATTTGATAAGCTGCTGGGAAATCACCAGTCCTAAAAAGTATACTACTCATAGATCCAAATATCTACAAAACCATTTTTTCTTCAATGCAGCAATAATGGGGAATGTGTTCTCTTTCTTGAAGAGCGTTTTCCAGTCAGTTGATGTACCTGAGGCTGCCTCAGTTTCCTCGCCACTGACTCCGACACAATGGCTATTTCTCTCTGAACAAATGGATATTTTGTCTTCACAATAGCTAGTGAGCTAATGCCAGGCAGGAGTGGGACAGCCTGAAGGTGGGAGGAAAAAGGAATCCACCCATTTGAAATATTTCATTGTTTTTCGCAAATTTAAGTGGGTCAAGGAAACCTCAAACAAAGACAAATTCATCAGTCCTCCGATCGTGTTCCCTGAAAACAAATGCTTTTAATGCTTAATGTTCATTTTAATTATAAGGATTTTATTAATTCTCAGGATCCTTGACAAAAATGCATGGCATCGTGGGTGGATGAGTGGGTAGAGGGAGAATGAATACAAATATTCTGTTTGTTTTAATAAGATTCAATTTTTCCTATCAGTTGTGGATTTTGTTTTCTTTTTAATATTTCATAGCTGAATGTGGTTATAGATAAGTAACAGCAACTTTTTAAGATTATGAAAGCAATACAGGTAGTCCTCGACTTACAACAGTTCACTTAGTGACTGTTCAAAGTTATAATGGCACTGATAAAATGACTTATGACCATTTTTCACACTTATGACCTTTGCAGCATCTCTATGGTCATGTGATCAAAATTCAGACATGGGAGCTGACTCATATTTATGATGGTTCATCTGATCACCTTTTGCCATCTTTTGACAAGCAAAGTCAATGGAGAAGACAGATTCACTTAACAACCATGTCAGTCCCTTAACAACTGTAGTGATTCATTTAACAACTTTGGCAAGAAAGGTCATAAAATGGTGCAAAATCAACTTAACAGCTGTCAAACTTAGCAACAGTAATTTTTTGGGGTCATACATTGAGGACTACCTATCTAAACATACCTTGTGTGTGATAAACTTTCTGTTTTAGTGATTCCTAATTGCATAGTCTCAAATTGCTGTAAGATTCAGAAAATTTAGGTTTTCCTCCTCAGCCCATGTTAACAATACCACTAGCAGCATTTTGGCTGGCAGGTGTAAATAGAAGTGGAAATTCATTCTACTGAAAACAATGTTTTTGCTTATGATTGGATAATTAAAATTTCAGAAGACCCAAAGGCATAGTATTAGAGTGTTACATAGTGCATAAACTAAAGAACTGTCTCAATATGCTCCCTCCCCCCTCTCTCAAACACACACACACACAAAGTTGCACCAGGAGGATGAAGTTTGAATTCCTCCCCCTCCCTCCGACCCACACGTACCTTTTCAAGCTGTTTCAGAGAGGATTTCAACTCTGCTCTTGCCTGCCATCATCAAAAGAAAAAAAATGTAAAAGGAAAAAGGCAAGAGCTGAGGTCAGGCTGAGCTAGTTGCTGCCAGAGTCACCATGGATGACTTGCTTAACTGTTTAAAAAAGCCTCTAAAAAAGCACCCTCTACAAGGGGAGGCAGGAGAACGCCTCATCTACGTCAGGAATTTTTCGGCTTTTAACCCTTGCTTAACTCTGCTCGAGTGATCATAAAATGCCAGACTAGATGAGGCACCTCGTTCTCCTGTCTCCTCCTGTAGAGGGCACTTTTTAGAGGCTTTTTTAAACAGTTAAGCACTAAGGAGAGTCATCCATGGTGACTCTGGCAGCAACTAGCTCAGCCTGACCTCAGCTCTTGCCTTTTTCCTTTTACATTTTTTTTCTTTTCATGATGACAGTGGTGAGGCTCTGCCTCCCCTGACTGCACATCACTGCATATGGTTCTACATTGCTGAAAACGTACATCAAACCTTCTCAGTAATTTAGGGTATGCAAAAACAATTATGGTAATTAGATTCATCTTGGAGTTATTCCAGACAGATTGCTCATATCACTATGTAAATGATCATGATAAACAAATATTCAAAATAGTTCATACCGTGTACCTTCTGGCATTCATATTCTATATATCACCCACTTCTGTGGGAGTAGAAAATGTTAGGCGGTTTACTGTTTATGACAGTGTTTTCCACTCTTGGCAACTCTCAAAATCTGTAGGCTTCAAGCCTCAGAATTCTCAGCAATGATTTTGAGAATGAAGGAATTCTTACAGTTGACAGTTACAAACTTGGGGCAGCCCATGTGGAAGGAGTTGGATTATACCAACTAATAATTAATTTTCCTGCAGATGTCAGATCCATGAATCTGCCATTCTTCAGGGAAGAGGGGTGAGCCTGATTAGGTTTAAACCTTATTATACTTTGTTTGCTTTTATACTTTATTGCTTTCTCTCCTATGTATCGTGCATCCTGTAACCATTGGTTTATAACAGTGTTTCTCAACCTTGTCAACTTGAAGATGTCTGGACTTCAACTCCCAGAATTCCCCAGCCAGCATTCGCTGGCTGGGGAATTCTGAGAGTTGAAGTCCAGACATCTTCAAGTTGACAAGGTTGAGAAACACTGGTTTATAACCTTTAGCCTGGTGCCTAGGCACTCAGACATTTTCTCAACTTTTGGGGAATGTAAGGGGAAGGTAGGCCATGTGGGTTATATCGCTTGAAAGCCAGTAGAGGATGACCCTGAGAAGTTCCCTTATCACTTTCTCAGAGCAGCCGGTACAATAACATCTTCACACTTGCGGATTGGCAGAATCCACACTGAACTGTTTGGAGGTTTCTAATTACTTTTATTCTACTTGTATGGCCCGAGGCCCCTCAGAGCCTGCTTTGATTCGCCTTGCTATCACTCCTATTCAAAAGTTCCTTTTGAAATGTTAAGTTTCGACAGTCTTTACTTTTTTAAATAGAGGAGGAGAGGCCGGGCCTTACAGCAGATCTAGCAATTATAACAATTATTGTTTTTGTCATTTGTCTACAGTCTCTCCCATAATTTAGTTCAGTTTACTTGTGCCTCTGTTTTAGCAATATAAAAAAAACTTTACCTTGTCATATAAAGGAAAATAATCTGCTAGCTATTTGCTTTTCATTCTACCTATATTTCAATCTATTTGGTATAAACAGGATTGCAGGTTAGTTTGGGAATCACAAAAAACAAAATCACAGAAGAGGACAATAGTAAATCACTTGCATAGTGTTGCCAAAATGACCACACAGTAATGTTTTTACCGTCAGCAGCCTGCTAATTGATTGCACTGGGAGTGCAAATGGCTGAATGACTGTGCAGCCTTTGTAACTCAGCTGTGTGTTTCATAACAATCTCAAAATGAGGTGAAGAATCGATACGTCACTAAGTACAGAAATAAAGAGGTGAAGAAAAATAGTAGATATGAGGAAAATACATTACATCCATTGAAATTTGAAGGATGAAATATTTGGTCTTGGTACCTTTAAATGCCACACTTTACATGGTCCAGGGTAAAATGTGTTGATTGATTAATGATGCCACCAATAGGTAATTTTCTAAAGAAAATCCAGATACTTTGTTCCATGAGAATAAATTGACAAACAATGTGCTACTCACAGAAATGTTAATAAAGTTTGTTTAATTGACATTCTGGATAAATGTCCATAGGCAGTTTGTTGAGTTACACCATTATTTTTCCAAAACAAAGCCTGTGAGATCATTCTAACCTTGTGGTATCCTCTATATTTTACAAGTAATGGACTGAAATGTTATGCCGTTGAAATAATGGAAACACAGCTAATGATCTACATTAGTAATATATTCAGTCTGACGTACAATATAGATGACTTTGGAAGGATATAGCTCTTCTTAGAATTAGAGTTTATAAATGAAATGCATATAAATGAGAATCAGTCCTTAAGAAATAACTGGAGGGGGGAGAGAATACTGCTAGTATAGCATTAAATTTTAATAAGAACTACTATTTCTTTAGTAAAGCACAAAGAAAATCACTATCTTCATGTCCAAGTATATATTCTGTATTATTATTGATAATTTATTACATGTTTACATGTTAAATTACCTATGCTTAATCTAAACTACAATTGTTGATCTTAACTAATAAAAAGAAATATACGTTTATAATTTATTGGATAGGTTTACTTCAACAATCATAGCAAAGATAATCATGTTGTAGGGCCCTCGTGGCTAAATTAAAACTGTAATTTTACTTAGCAGTGAAATTAAAATGTTCCTTCTTTGTCCCAATTATTACTGGTCTAACCCTAACCCTAACCCTAACCCTAGCCACCAACAGATATGCCATTATTCTAGATCAGTGATGTCAAACCTTTTAGCCACAGAGTGCCCAAACTGGAAGGCGCAGGCATGTCAGAACCCAACGACCAGCTGACCAGAGTACATGCATGCCTCGGAAACCTGACAACTAGTTGGCCGGCGTGCATGCACACCCCAGAAACCTGATGACCAGCTGGGTATGGCAAAGTTCCTTCTGATCACAACTATCATCATCTGCCCTGCAAGCAGAAGTCATGAATTCACCCTGAGAAATGAATTGACCGTGATTGGAAAAGTGAGGCCCAGGTGAAGTTAGATACAAAATCTCCAAATCCAGAAGGCTATAGATCTTGCCAGGATTAAACCGAGACTATTTGCTCATATCTAATCCTTTCCAACTCCCTGCCCCAAGGCACTGAGGAAAAAGCAATGCCACCTAGCCCAAATCACAGAACTATACCTTGCATGGATTATATGGATGATGTCATCTAGTAGTTTCATGTAGATATTTAACAAGAGTGGGAGGTAGTTGAGTCCTTAAGCACTTAAGCAGGAGACTAAGGCAGGCTTGAGATTTCACCCACACCAGTAGTGAGTAGAACCAGACAAATGAGGAGAATCCCTTGAGACAGTGCAGGTGGATACCATGATAAATGGCATCTAAATGACACTGAGAAATCATGGATACCAAAGATGGATGTACTTTCCCCATCCCAAGCCCACCAAAATCACTGACAACTGCAGTCAATGCTATATCTGTAATATGACCAGGTATGCATCCAGAATGAAAGCCATCCATCTAATCTACTTCCTCAAAGGCCCTCAGGAGCTAAAAGCCAACTACAGGGGTCCTCATTTAACATTCAATTGTTCAGCAATTTTTCTAATTCACAATTAGTGTTGTATTTACAACTGTTCCTCAGAATACCAGCTGTCACAATGTGCCTACAGTCATATTATTATTATGTCC
This sequence comes from Thamnophis elegans, assembly GCF_009769535.1. Lineage (NCBI taxonomy): Eukaryota > Metazoa > Chordata > Lepidosauria > Squamata > Natricidae > Thamnophis > Thamnophis elegans. Next base: position 26,528,755 of record NC_045549.1, on the reverse strand, counting down.
AACATTTCCTGCTAGCCTCCCATAAACAAAGTCAATGGGGAGGGTGATCAAAAGTAAGAAGTTGTGGCCATATGATGTCTTTGCTTAATCAGTTGTGCAGTCCTTGCTTCACAATACCAAACTAGGACTGTGGTCAAGAAACAAGATTGTCACCAAACATTGTGCTTTATGACTGTCACTGAACAATGACAATTCTGGTCAAAAATGAGATGAAACTAAAGAATAGCTACTGAATCTGGATTAAAAGCATTATGAAAAACCTTTCTAAAATACATTTTCTTCTTCATTTATATCCCCAGCTGCAATTTGGATATCGATATTTTTCACTAAATGTTAAAGATTCTTGGAAGTTTCTATTTAAGACCTGGAAATCTTATTCCAAGAAACCATATTTCTGTTTAAGTCCTAGAAACCATATCCTAATTATATAAACATGTCTTGCTGTGTGATATGTTGTATATAAAAGAGCCATTCTTGCTTGAATTTGGTTGAACTTCTATTATACAATTTCGCCATAGCAGCATATTCTCCCATTTTAGTTTAATCTAAATATCATCAACAAGGTTTCTCTTTTCCAGTGTTGTGCCAAGTTTATATTGCAGCTGTCAACATCTATAGTATCTTAGTAAATTGTTATATCTTTTCATTTACGTTTTGGGAATTATACCAAATAAATATATATATTGTTTCAATTCAAAGTTTCTTTTTAGCATTTTCTAAATATTTTAATGTATTTCTTTCCAGTATTTTGTGGATTTTAAAAACCACCACATGTAAGAAAACGTTCCTTTTGTTTGTTGTGGCATTTTCTACAATTGTTCTATGTTGTTGTTTTTTGGCAATTGTTTATATCATTATGTAGCACTGCCATATCCTCCTTTAAATGGTAGTTTGGAGTAAATTTTATTGATTTTTGCCCTATAAGTCTTCCCATTGATCCACTGTAATTGCTTCTTTGAAGTTTTTGCATCCATTTTTACCATACAAGGTTGTATTTGTGCTGTCTCTGCATTGATCTCAGTAACAATTTGTAAATATAATCCTAATAAGTGATTTGGGATTTGTATAAGCATTTCAAATTATATTATCAGATAACTAACAAACAATTTTTGTATGAAATATGAACCAGTGTCATTTGGAATAGAATGTTCATCTTAATGTTATTAAAATATATTAATGTTCATTACCTCAATGTCCTAGACAAGAAAGAACGTTTCACCTCTCAGGTATAATAACCCCCCCCCCCCCCCAAAGCTTCATCTCAAGAGAGCTTGATCAACCAGGACAGACAATATCTGAAATACAAATGATGAACAGCTCCAGTGGCCCTATCTACTTCACTACAACCAAGTAGATAAAATAAAACGATCAAATAAAACACTGAATATTTCATTCATATACTATAACTGGGCGAACAGGTGTGGGATGCAAAAATCCAGACTTGATTAGAGAATTTTGAATTTTTTTCAGTTCATGGAACCCAACAGTGAAAAGTAATAAGTCACCATGAGCATCATTTGTCAAGAAGGACCATTCTGACTATCGCTGACAACCATCACTTCCAGGCACAAAGACAACACAGTGAAATCCAATTGAGTCCAATTCTTTGCTTACACCTAATAGAATCCTGCTAGACTAATGTAACAGATACATCTAATATTACGCATCTAATATAACAGATACATCTTCAGAAACTCTAGGGCAAACTCAATCGTGTCACATAAGGTATCGTGACATATCATGGCATTTTTTGCCTTTGTGGAGCTGGAGTGGGCATGGCCTGCATGTGATGAATCCGGCTATTGTGGTCCGCCAGCAGCCTGCAGAGCTCACAACAGAATTGGACAGCGAAGAAGTTGGGGAGGAACATGGGCCAGTCCTGGAGGGTGGGGAAGGCTCAGACAAGGGCTCTGCATCGGGAGGGGATAGAGGGGGACAGAGCCATCTGGGAGTTGTGTGCTGCCTCCAGAGTCAGACAGCAGTGAGGCAGAGGAACAGGGGGAGCCAGTACACACATGCGCAGAGCTGCCAGAAGGCAAGAACAGTTAAAACAGAAGGGACAACTTGGGAGTAATATTTGGAGGTGATTGGTCCCTCCCATAGGACATAAAGGAGGAGCAAAGGCACATGAGCCTTTGCAGGAAGCAACTTGGTTCATGCTGGTCAGTTTACCTTCTGAAAATATGTTTGGACTCTTTGCTCCGTGTGGCCTTGCCAAGCTATTTGCCAATTAAGTCTTCGGCAGCGTTTTCAAAGAAGATAAAGGTGGGTGCTTATCAGCCTTAACCTGAAGGACTTTGACAGCCTCCTCTAGAACTCTTTACTACTATTTGGAACTCATTACGGGCTGTGAATGAATATAATTCACAGGCTTTGAAATAAAAAGAGGGGTTTTGGACTTAATTGTGTGTGTTTTACTGTATCAGGAAGCCCAGGTCAGTACAGTGGTCCACAAGCCGCCAGTTTGACAGGCCTGCTCTAGGGCATGGCTATCCTGAACTCATTCTCCTTCTTTGAACCAGCTTAGCACTGTGCAAACTCTTAAAAACCTAATTCACTGGGAAACCAAGTTGCTCATGCTCCTCCGTCCTCCAAGTGAACACTCCAACATGCACTTTTTGATATGGAAGCCCCTGATGCAATTTGTTTTTAATTCTTTTGAAATTCTAGAGTTCTTTGTGACTCAGAGTTTTCAAAAACTGAGATTCAAAAACTCTGATTTAAATAACACAAAGTGTTTTCTGAGTCAGGAATTCTCTTTGCTATCATATCAGGGCTATTAACAGTTGCACAGCACAAATCTAGTAACTCTAATTATAAAATTTGGACACCATTGGGAAGCTCATCTAGATTAAATAAACTGTTCTAGACATGAATATCTTTGTTCGGTAAAAAATGGAAATGAACCTGATCTTCTTGACTCTTTATATTATGCAGAACAGTAATAACTCTCTTAAAGCTATAAATTTGCCAAAAGCAGCCAAATTGTGATCTCCCTGAGAACTCAGCTGCTATATGCAAGGTAATTTATCAACCTGCAGCCAGGTGAATAAAGTAGCTGTTGACATAATAGCATAAAACTTCTGAATAATTCACATCAACAAGGAGCAATCATCACGCATCATCTACCACAAACTAATATTCATGGGACACTCTCCCATTGATTGTCATCATCACCTTCCAGTTTTTAAAACTAAGTCATCTGAACAAAATGAAATGTAATATATATTGTAATTTATTTTAACATGATAATTTGCTTTTGTTGACATGTAACAAGCCCTCAAGACCCTACTGTGACCTGTCCTTGCAGCCAGGTCTACAATCTAATGAGTCAGGACACGTAAATACTCCTAGGGCAGTTCTATTTTTAGCCGATGACAATAACAATTTCTGGAGTAGTGTAAGATATTGATAGGTATGAATAATATATCCAAAGCTATCTTGCTGTCATAATTTATACATAGAAAAAAAATCTGCTAATCACATACGGTAAAATGGGAAGTAGAAACATGTTTTCGGATTAATCTATTTCATAACAGAGAAACTGCAGGGAAATGGAGCAATATGACTAAATGCTGAATAATGAGGAGGCAGAAAACTAAAGTATCAGAAGTATTTATTGCTGCAAGTAAAGACCACACTGAACACTCAATGTATTTTAGCAGATGTTTATGGTCCTCTGTTGTTGTGTATAGATTGACAGAATTTAAGTCTCATGTGAACCATTTCACCATTTATTCAAGTCTTATAATCAGGTAATAATATGAAGAAAGCATCAGTAACTGGATTGGAATCTAGTATTTGTGTGTTTCTTTTCATATGATCTAAGCTCTCTCTTTCCAATGTGGTTTTATATTTTTACCTTATGTAAGAAACTTGCTTTATTTATAGGAGGAATATTATAATTCTACTTGTATACAGATTACTGACTCCCAGGGTGCCTAAGTTATCTATGAATCTTCCCACTTTCTTTCTGTTTGATTTCCTCAAGGACGGATTTATAGCTACATAATAACACACATTTTATACAAAGTGTAATAAATACATAATGACAAATATAGATTACCATGTTTCCCCAAAAATAAGACAGGAACTTTTGACACCCCCCCTCCAAAAAAAAATAAGTGCTTGGCCTTATTTTCAGGGAGGTCTTATTATTTTTGAGGTGCAGGAGGCGCCAAGCATGGTCACCTCAATGACTGCTACTGTGTTGCAATATTTTCAGGGAGGGCTTATTTTGGGGGGAGGGATTATTTTAGCGAATATGCTCAAAAGTCCGATTGGGCTTATTATACGGGGAGGTCTTATTTTCAGAGAAACAGGGTAGGTGAAACCTAATCTATATTCACCATTATATTCACATCTGGTTTTTTTTAGAAATATTCAAAATTGGTTTTCTCTATGGAATTAATTGTCCATTCCAAAACTATAGTTTCCATACAAATTTGAAGTGGTTCACTCTCAATTCTTCATTTAAACTTGTACTGTAGTCCGAGATGCTTGCACATAATCTGTCTATCTTGTTTCAACGATATTGAATAACATCCATTTCTGCAATAGCATCCTGTGAGCAGGCTTCTAAATCTAATAATCTCAACTGAAGCAAGGCAATGAAAATGAGAAACTAATTACCATTGCAAAGTGGTGAGATACGATAGTTCGGGATGATGCATTTTAAAAAGAAGCAGGATGTCACCTGCATTAGATAAAATTGCTTGAAACAAATAAATATAATTTCATACTTTATCATTTAACCTATCCCTTGCTTAATTCCCAAGTCATAAATTCCATATATAAAATCCTAGAATATATTGCATATAAAAAACTTTTTAAAAAACCTTTAAAGATTTTAAAACATGAATTTGAATATATTTAAAATATCTTAATAATGTCACATTATCATGTTTAGATATTTTAACCTGACACATACATCAAGATTTCTAAGAACCTAAAGAAATCTTTACCAAAGAAGAATAGCTGTTGTTATGCAATAAGCTTTGAAATCATAGGAAATGCCATGGCCACCTGGAGTAGGAGGCAGGCTATCATGGTTAACTTAACTCTAGCTGCCCCAGAGGACTGTGAAATTGTGCAGCATCCAAACTTAATCAAGATTCTGGCGATTGGGATTAGAATAAAAACATTGATTGGATTCAATGTGAAATTAGATAGCCTTGCCAACATCCTGCAATGACACTGTGGATATGCTCTGGTCTGTTAAGTACTACTGCACCAAAAGAAAACAGTTTAGAAACACAGAACAAGTTACATGGCCAAATAAAGTTTATTCTTAGTACAGTATTATTAATAGCAATAGCACTTAGACTTATACACCACTTTACAATGCTTTATAGCCCTCCCTAAGCAGTTTTTATGGAGTCAGCATATTTCCCCCAACAATTTGGGTCTTCATTTTACCAACCTCGGAAGGATGGAAGGCTGAGTCAACTTTGAGCCTGGTGAGACTCAAGCTGCCAAATTGAGAGCAGACAGCAGTCAGCAGAAGTAGCCTGTATTCTAACCACTGCACCACTGTGGCTCATTAATAATCTGGGTTAGATAACACTTTTGTGCAGACGTAGCCTACAGTTTACATCCTAAATCTCATTTGTTTCCTGGATTATAGTAGCAGAAGAGTAAGAAACCATTTTTTGTATCTTTATGCCTTCCACGCAGACGCCTGTGCCATTACAGTTGCCCACAATGTCCCTCAAATTGCTTTTCCTTCTTTCCTTAAAAGCATCCTGTGACTGAAATTTAATGTATTGGAACTGATGATCTAACCAAGTTCATTTTTAACGCATCTTAAAATGCAATATTCTACTAGAGCGTCAACCAGGATACCAGTTTGCCATATATAATTTGCAAAGCAATAGTTGTTTTAGTATCTCATCGGATAACAGAAAATAATAAGCGCTGAATAAATGTTTCTTCTATATATATTTTTAATTGTTAGAATGAGAAGTGCTGAAACCAAAGTTTAGTCAAGATTTAGTCAAGTTGCAGATCTCAGGAAATCATGTTATATTACAGCAAGCATTTACATTCTGAAGCCATTTCTGGATGACACAGACTTATTAATCTGGAAAACAGCCAATAAACCTTTTGGTTCTTCCAAGGTTATAGCAATGCAATATATTGAGGGAATCAGGCATGATGGTAAATCTGCTAAATTTATAAATCACTCTGAAGTATTGCTTTACATGTATAATAAAGAAATTATATGATAACTTTTCCCTATTGGACATTCTTGAAAAATATTGATACTTCCAGATATTTCCAGATTGAAGAATATGTCATTGACACACAATGAAAATAATAAAAGACACTATTGCAACCAAATACATCCAATCTCTATTTCATTATGTCTATATCCTTGTAAACCGTACATTATTTCTGAAGTCTGAGGAACAATTTTTCTATGGTTTTCATTTATGCTTTCAACTTTCCATCAGTACCATCCCCTTTCATTTGGAAATGTATGATGTTAAGAATGTATTTTCATTTCATAAATAGCAGCATATTGTCTTGGTAATGACCTTTCATAAACTTCCAAACATCTATAATGTTTGAAGAATCCAATTAAATTTAGTCCATTAAGGAACTAGTTCAGGAAACTGCAACAGTTATGATTGTTTAAATAGGTTACTCAAATTAGAAAACTGCATTTATGGCACTTTAATTCTTCATTCATTTATTTATCCAGAATGTAAAATAACACTAGCAGTTATCTGCAACAATTTCAACCATGCTTGGCTGAAGTTTCCTTCATGAAATTTTTTGGCTGTTAAAATAAAATACCAGGGTACCTTTTGCAACATGGTGGTCATTAGAAATATGCCAAATCTTCACATCTCCATTCAGTACTTACCTAGAACAGAAAAAGCACATATTAGTCCTTTATAACTTTGTTACAGTATGCTTCAATCTCAAGGAATATATATTACAAACCTTAAATAAATGTTTTACAGGTAGTTCTTGACTATAATTGGGCTGAAAATTTTAGTGAGAGTTGCTAAGTGAATTTTGCCCCATTTTATGACTTCTCTTGCCACACTTGTAAGTGGCTGGTGATTTAATCTGGCCTCTCCATTGAGTTTGCTTGTCAGAAGTTTGCAAAAGGGCAGCAGCTGGATCTTGAAACTTAGGGTTTATTACAAGAGAAAATAAAAAAAATAAATCCCCACAAAAGGCTGCAAGAGGGGCAATGAGGGAGAAAACATCCAGGCTGGCTGTGACATTGTGGAGGGAAAGAATGAGAGATGAAAGACACTGAGATGGGAGCTTCTTGCAGCCTTGCACAGGGCTGGGGCCAGGGTGCAATCTCCCTCCCTCTCTCCCCTTCCTTTCTTCCTTTCCCTAACAAGTGCCTGGGGCCGTGTGCCCCTGCCGTTTGGCCCACAGCCCCTTATGATCTAGCATGTTGGCAGGCAGAAGCAGTGTGGCTTCTGTTTGCCAGTTGATTGCCACCGGCTGGGCGGCTAACTGTCCCGTGTGGCCAAAGGCACCAAACAAATGGTGTTTTGGCAAATGGGCAGGGCCAAAGGGTGCTGGGCAGAGGACCATTGGCCAGGGCAAATGGCTGGGGGAGGGCGAGCCGTTCAGGAAAGCTGGAGGTAAATGGGCAGAGGTGGAAGCCTTGAGGAGAAGGAAGCACGGCCAAGGGTAGGAGCCTGATGTCCCATTCCAGATCACAGAACATTGCAATTATCATAAATACATGTCAGTTGTTAAGCACCCAAATTTTGATCACATGCCAGGGGGGATGCTGCAATGGTAGTGTGAAAAACAGTCGTAAGTTATGTTTTTCAGTGCCATTGTAACTTCAAATGGTCAGTTAATGAACGGTTGTAAGTTGAGGACTACCCAGATTGTACTCTTAAAAATGAATTACTTAAGGTTTTTTGCCTTTATTCAAACTACATACTTGCATTTATTTGAATACAAGCCCCATTCAACACAGTGAGGCTTATTCTTAAGTGCATATAAGATTTCACATTCAGGTGTATTTCTTTAATGGTAATTAAAGTATTTGAAATTTGAGAATTAATATCACACTACTATATCCATCAATGCCCCATATATCTTTCTTATATGAGTTAAATTCCCAAGGTGTGACTTTTATAAAGCTTTCGTTTTAGTCACACGGTTCCTTTATTAAAAGGGGAAATAAGAGCTTTAATTAATTTCCCTGGGACTATTTAAAGATCCCTTGCTGAAATGACTTTGAAATGCTAATATTTTGATGCCAAGAACAATTCCAACTAATCCAGAAGAAGGCAGAAATTCCTCAAAAATCATAGGATCTTAAAACAGGATTTGTTTTTTTCTAACAATTATAACCTGAATGGACAACACATGTGCTGGAACTATTGGATTTTCAGGGATGCCTAGGACCCATTTCAGATATTTTAGAACAAGGGTGTCAACCTTTGCCTCTGCTAGCAAAAATGGAGCTCAGGGGGGCTTCATGCAGACTCCCCGTGCCCCATTTTTGGCCTGGACATCCTCCTGTAGCCCTCTGCCAGTGAAAATAGAGCTCAGGGGAGCTACACATGGCCCCTTGAGCTCTGTTTTTGCTGGTAGAGGGCTACCAAAACAAACTAAAAATAAAACAGAAGGCGAAATGTATCCCCTTTTACATTTGAGCATGCAAAAGGCACAGGAAAGGAGAAAGGGAAAGAGGAAAGACAAAGAAAAGAATGAAGATGGGAAGAGAGCAAGGAAGGAAAAATAAGGAAAGGGGGGAAAGAAGAAGAAAGGAGAATGGAGAGGGAAAGAAAAAGAAGAAAAGGAAGGAAGGAAGGAAGGAAGGAAGGAAGGAAGGAAATTATAATAAGGGTGAGGTAGGGTCTTAAAGAAGTCTTGCTTTAGCAGTTGGTCACATGTGCCCATGACACGAGTCCCATGTCATGCCCACCATGGTCACACCCACTATGACCATGCCCCTCTCCTCAGTCATCCAAGATCAAACACAACCCTGATGTGGCCATCAATGAAATAAAGTTTGACACCCCTGTTCTAGAAAAACATTTGTCCAACTTTAGTTCCTGATGATGCCAGTAGTAGTGTACAGTCACGTATGCATGTGCGGGGGAGTTGCACACATAGAATTATGGGTGTGGGCATGCTCACGTATGAACTCCCTGTGCTCCCCCCACATGCGATGGGAAATAGGTTAGCCATCACTGCCCTAATCTATTGCAATGGCTCCGTATAAAGCCACTGGGAGATAAAGAGCAGGGGAGAAAAAGGACCTGAACCCTGTGACATTCCACACATTGGAGGCCTTGAAGCCTGCAATGTTCTCATGAAGCCTATAATACAGTTGGGCAAAGTATTTGAACAAATTATTTGCAGCAGATAAAGACACTAATGAAGCATCTTTCTTTAAAAAAATTTAAAGCTTCCGTGTCTGAAAGCTATTCTTGACTCCTTGTGCATGTGTGTACAGCCACTTCAAACTGAGGCATGACATCAAATGCATGTATCATCAATAGCAGTAGTTACATAGATGAGATTTCAACAGCTAGGTCTAAGTTCATGTGTACTTTCCTGTCATCCCCAGAGCCAGTTCTGTGTAGTAGTTAATGCAGCAGCCTAGAAACCAGATGACAGTGAGTTGTGGTCCTGTCTTAGACACAAAGCCAGCTGGATAACTTTGGGGAAGTTATTCTTTCTCAGTCCAAAGAAGATGATAATGGCAAACTACTTCCGAAAATGTAGCGAAGAAACTTCATGGATTTGTCCAGGCAGGTGCCAGGAATCCAAACTGTCTCGAAGGCACAAACACACACGTCCCCAGAAAATGTTTATCCCTGTGACAGCTCTGGGGATGACAAGAGATATCTTGCATTTAGATGTCTTGACCAGAATGGAAGGAAGAAGGAAAGAATCCGTAATTGCCCCAAAGCAGTACAGTAGAACAAATACAGGCAAAATAAAAGAAGATTAAAAATGTTCTCAGTGTGACTGGCAAAGTTCCTAAATTGAAAGAACTCTTATGCAAATAACCAAAATTTCACACCTACTGCACAAAAGCAGTAGTGCCTGTAAGACTTTCTTATTCAGGCTTTGAATGAACTAACTCCCATTACTCCTTTTGAAAAAACAAATTGTATTTGGTCAAGCTTTTCAAAATAGCTATTGCTGCCAAGTAAAGCTCAGACTCTCTTGGTCTGCTTTAAATTTGACCATAATGTTCATGCATTAGTAATGCAACACACTGCCTTTACCAACAATTGAAATTTATCTGTAATTTAATTGCACAGTCCTTGATATTTCATATGTTAAGCAGTTTACATAATATATTGCATGTTTATTCTTTTAAGATTTTAAAATGTCCTATATCTTATTTATTTTTTTGCTTTATTCACTGCTTGTTTTATGTTTTCTATTTGGGGCTCTCAACACTTCAGACTCTGGGTATGCCCAACCCAAGAAGATCTTAGTCTCAGCCTAAGATCTCATGCAAGAATGCTGAAATATGAAAAATGTAAGTAATCATACCAAATTTCTAAACTCTCATAGATTGCCAAAGGATTCTGAGCATGTTTAGCATGTTTTAGGCAAGCTGAACCACCATAGCATCCAGATAATGTCTAACTTTGTATTTACATAATCCATTATGAAAAGCTATTTTATCAAAGATGCAGTGTGGATAGTATTTGTTTTTAAAAAAAAGTCTCCCCCCCCCCCTTTCTGTTCAGTTGTGTCCAATTCTCAGAGACTGCCTGGATAAGTCCTTTTAGTTTTCTTGGCCAGGTTTTTCATAAATCGTTTGCCATTGCCTCCTCCGTAGGGCTGAGATAAAGTCATTGACCTAAGGTCCTTCAACTGTCTTTATGACTATTTCGTGACTAGAACAGAGTCTTCAAATTCGTAGCCTGATGCCTTAACCACTACACCAAACTGACACTCTGAAACAAAAGTACTGACTATGTGTTTTTATAAATCAATGGAATTAGGTAAAAGTAAAGGTTCCCATTGCACATATGTGCTAGTCGTTCCCGACCCCAGGGGGGAATGACTAGCACATATCTATCTTGCCACCAAAGGTGGCTCCTATTTCTCTACTTGCATTTTTACATGCTTTCAAATTGCTAGGTTGGCAAAAGCTGGGACAAGTAACAGGAGCTCACTCCGTTATGCGGTGCTAGGGATTCTGCTGAACTGCCAACCTTTCTGATCGACAAGCTCAGCATCTTAGCCACTGAAACATCGCATCCCTTTTCAATGAAATTAGTTCCATCCATTTCTACTTACTGCCAGAATTTGGAGAATCATTTGCACACTATGCAATTATATGCCTGGAAATTAATGAAGGATTTGTGGACACCAGCAGATATCTATTTTTATTTATCAATACAAATTTTGAATATAGAATTTGAAGACAAAAAGTGTGTCATATAATTTGACACAAAACAATTGAATGATGTTTCATTGGAATGTTTTCTAACACTATAACAAATAATTCTAAAGTATTAATTCAAAACTCATAAGATATTGGAAGATAAAATCTGTATCAATGGCGCCTAAATGTTTCATGGCTGATGCAATTACCTGCCTCATATTCAATTGTCGTGGGTTTTTGGAGATACCTATGCTTTACAGTAGAGGACTATTTATACATTCGTCATGAAACTTAAAAACACTCAAATAGAAACAACAACAAAATATTTTCAGCTCTAACTTCAGAAAAGTTCAAAAGTAAAAGCTATTCAATGAAACTCACCCTACAACTGTTGTGTCTTCAGCATTTTCTATTTAACAAGATATTAAAAAAAATGTTATGACTCAGCTGCTGCTAAGAAATGTATTTTCATGGGAGTATTTTAAAGGAATAGTTAGCTTTATCAAAGATTTTTTGCAATGATTTTTGAACTTTTTAGAGAATAAATACCAGTCTTAGGGCTGGTGTTGCTATCAGAGGCCATCCCTTCATAGGAAAGATGAAGGAAAGGAAGGCAATGACAAAAAGAGCATTAGAATGATGCAAAGTTTGACATGTTTGTACATATACATTAAGATCGCATGTACATACAAAAGGGTAGGTGACAGGTTCTATTGCAATGGTGCAATGGTGCTTTCATCATTTTGACATTATTTCTGGATCGTGCAGAGCCCTCTACCTTACAGATTGTCATTTCATTCAGTTCCATTCAAGAGTCCTTGTGGATATTTGGTTTCTGCCGGTACGGTTTTGGTTTTGGTTTACTTTTGCTATCTATATCTTTTTTATTATTGTTATTATTATTTGTAGAATATTTTTATCTTTAATATGTGAACTGTTCTCAAGGAATTGTATAGGTATAAAGTGGTTCCATTTAACAGAATTAAACTGTTTATTACTGCATCTTCTTTTTAACATACATTTTGAAATAAGCAGTCCACAATGTTCATAGATTTTACCCACGGATACAAAGCAGGCCAATTCAGTCTGATTAGACATATTATAAGCCATTACAGGCCTTGCCCATCAAGCAGAATTACCTTGTTTCAAATCTCTGCTGTCTTCTTTAATAATCATGATGCAAAGCAGGGTTTCTGAAAATACTTGGCTCTCTACAACCTCATTTCTGGTCCTTAGCAAACAAATGTGCATGTAAAAATGTGCAACCCTAACATTAATAGCTGGAAATTTCTACTGTAGACAGCTGAAATTATTTCTAGCCTATAATGTTAGGTTTAATTGAAATAAACCTGGTTTGATGAAAGATGCATAAGTTGAGAATGTGAATTAATTGTTAAGAATCAGTGGTGAAATAATTGTGGCGAGTTAAATGTTCTAAATATGAAAACCCTTCTGAATGTAAAAGTACCATATTTTTCAGAGTATAAGGTGCACCTTTTTCCCTCAAAAAAAGAGGATGAAAATCTGGGTGCGTCTTATACACTGAATACAGCATTTTTGCCTCCCGAAACCCTGGCCCATTCACCAAAATGGCTGTGCATAGCCTTTAGGCTTCCAGAGTGCTCCTGAGGGCTGGGGCCGTTTTTGCTCAATTTTGCCCCTCCAGCCCCCAGGAGCACTCTATAAGCCTTCCAAGGGCTATGCATGCCCTTTTTTGACAAAACAACTGGCCCATTTCCTGCTCATTTTTGGTCCGTCCCCCCCGGAGCACTCTGCAAGCCTCCTAAAGGCTATGCATGCCCTTTTTTTGAAAAAAAAATGGGCCCCTTTTTGCGAAAAACAGGCCATTTTTGGGAAGTCTGCAGAATGCAAAAACTTTTTTTTAATTTGCCTCTTCAAAATATTGGTGCGTCTTATACTCCAATGCATCTTATTCTCCGAAAAATACAGTACCTCAATAGGAATTCACTTAAGGAACAGCAGATATATGGTTCTCTATTAGAGTAATATTTAAACACAGGAAGTTCTCTGTAAGATGAGAGCAATAACTGTGCATTCCACAAAGATCCAACCAGATTTAGGAAGCTCACAAACATAGACCAGAAACCAATCCCAACAGTTTCTCCCAAACAGCAGGCAAAATAGCCTACCTAGCATCTCAGATGCAACAAACAACCCTGAAAACCACTAGCTACTCATAGCCACCTAAATTGGTAGCTATGGTTGTTGTTTAGTGATAACTCCATACATCAATTATAGAAGCATCTATAAGATGTTCCATAACCTGCCTCTCAATCCCAGGGAAAATTGACATTTCCAGTATTTCATGTTATCTCTCTTCATTCAATTAGCTCTCTCTCTCTCTGGCTGTTTAATCAGGGTTAGGGTTTGAGGGACCTAATTCTACTCTTCCCTGATCATCATTTAATCTCCAACCTTTCCTGGAATATCACTGACAGGAAAATGAAGAACATGCATTCTTTCTTTTTGAAGCATCACTATGACAATGTATGTCATAAAAAACAGTATGTCATAAAATATTTCAAATCACTTTAAAACTATTAGGACACAATGATTGAAAAATATTTAATATCCTGTTGCATGTACAGAAACTGTACTAGGGCTGTAATATAAGACTTATATACAAATCTAAGTGTTAAGTTCTACCTATAAATTGGATCTAGATTGTGCAATAGTATAGCCTTTGAAATAAATAATTAATTTAATATACATTTAAATTGATTTATATATCACTAATTCATAATTACAGCCATGTGTAACTAATACCAGAATTTAACTTCATCAGTGGTACATTTTAACTAAAGTGGTATTTTAAAATGCTGCCTAATCCAATGCATGATGATTAATGTGTGTATTTCAGAAAAGTGTGCGTAGGACTACTACATTATATATAATGTATTTATGTGCTGTTTTTCAAATGTATTTCATTTACAACTGGGAGTTTAGGTTTGTACTGCCATGGTTTACAAAATTATTCAGATAATAAAATAGTCAATAAGGAGCTAGGTGTCAACTAGCTGCTAAGATTCTCTCTCTGTGTGTCTCTGTCTCTCTGTCTCTGTCTCTCTCCTTCCTCCCCCCTCTCTCTCGAGGACCCAGATTGTTGGGGGCAATATGCTAACTCTAAGCTGCTTAGTAAAGCACTGTGAAATGGTATATAAGTCTATTGCTATTGCTATCTATCTATCTGTCCATCCATCCATTCATCCATCCATCCATCCATCCATCTAACATAAAACATATCAAACAAACAAATAAGATAAAAATGGAACTACAACAATATAAAGAAAATAGAATTTAAAGAAGACAACATCAAATCAAATCAGGGAAGACTCTCTGAAGAGGTTTGGTCTTCAAAAGGTTTTGGAAAAAACTGCAAAGATGCCATAACCTAAAAGATGATTAGTAGATTTGTTAAGTATAGCCAGTTCCTCCCTCCCAATTTTTTGTTTTATATTTTTATTTGCTTAGCATTTCCTTTAATAGAAAAATCCTGAAAGTCTCGAGGAACATAAAAAAATTATTTATTTATTTATTTATTTATTTATTTATTTATTTATAATAATAATAATAAATAAACATAAAAAACTTACTTCATTGCTGAGTTTGTTTGTTTTTTCCTTCATGGCTACTTTTTTTAAATTTATTGCACTCTACCAAAATGAATGTTCAGCACCTGTTTAACTTCAATTTAAAATCTATTTTTAACTGGAAACAGAAAATTATAAAGCACTAGATAAGCTTCAACTTGTGGAATACCAATAACCAATTTCATTGTTTACATGATGTACAATGACAATAAAGGCTATTATTACTACCATGCAAATGAAAATTAGCGATCACATTGTTTTTGCAGATGGAATTCAAGTGGCTGGTTTTCTTCTTCTTTCACATTTGTCATATAGAGGTCTTCATTTCAAAAGTAATATTTTTAATAAATCAATAAAATGTTTTATTTTGAAACACAGAATAATGATTAATAGATTTTATAACTATAGGAGGAAACTTATTTATTTAGAGAAAATGCACTATAGGGATAGGCAAAGTTTATTTAGTGAAGTGCATCGTAACAGAGAAGAATCAAAGAATATTTGCTCTGTCCATGTGTGCTTGAAAAGGAAACGAGCTCAGATTAGCAATTTCTTAAACAAAGAGTAGGATTCCGAGCAAACCCTTCTACCTATAGTATATTTAACTGTAGATATCTCTATCTACACTAGATATCTTGTCTACACAGTATATCTAACCTCCAACTTGTAGTCTATATGCCATAAGGGAGTAATGACTCAGTGCTCCTAGATTTGGACCTGCAACAAATTAAATATTCTGTATATAATTTACTCCATGATAACTGATTTCACTGTGGCTAAATCTTTGGAAAAAGTTTAATTATATAGTTGCTAAGAGTTGACACTGGCTTAATGGCATATTGTTATAGATCACTTGCTGTACCTATTTTGACGAGTATCCTGCATTTCATTTATTTCCGAAACAAGCAACTACACCTTAGAACTAGATATACTAATACTGGCATAGCTTCCAGTAATTACATTTTCTAGAACAGTCAACCTCTACATTTTACTGGCCTCTAATATCAAGATTACTAAGTTTAATTTTTAGTTGAAGAGAAAACATGGAAGAAAACATAGGGGAGAAATCATTATTTTCTCAGTTAATATTTAAATAAAAGTGAAACCAGAAGAGAGAAAAAATCCTCATTATTTAAACCTAAGTTATCCAAAAGTATATACTGTATATACATGGATCTGTTCTCAATGTAAATCTATATAAATAAGCTGCACTTCTCCTAACTATTTAATCAAACTATCCAATCTTTCCCAAAGTCCAAATGCCAAATAGAATGGCCAGCCTTTCTCCAACCCAGTGATTCCCCCGTTTGTTATTACCTAGCCGTGCTGGCTGAATGTTCTGGGAATTGTAGTTCTTTATAGCTGTAGGGCACTGTTGTGATGTTAGTGAAAGCATTTGCATTAGGTCCCCTTCTGTGGATAACTACAAAAGGGCAATCCATAACTTAAATGTGATTGAGACATTTAAATGGACAGGCAGCCTGCCCAGAAGCTATAATAATCCTGAAAAGGTTTTGGCTCAAACGATGGACACATTAGCATGAATTTAAGACTGCGTATGTGAGGTAACTGCTTGTGCTTTCTGTTCCTTCAATATCGCCCCACCCCTCGTACTTAACATTTTCAAAATGAGATTCAATTTTGGCCATAACAGTTTCAAATCCAATGTCAAACCATACACTGCCACTTATTCCTTTCTCCTAATTCATAAAGATCATTAAACTACTAAACAACCCCCTTCCTTACATTTCCAACAGGTTCAAGTTCAGAGTATTATATATTTCTTGGAAGTCTACTATCTGTTTGACATTTCGTATTTCAAATCAAAATTCCATGTGCATTAGAGGTGCTCCTTACATTTAGTGCAAAGCAAACATGAGGAATTACTTTTATTCAAAAGGTAAATGAAATTTTGATTTGGGTTACTGATGTTAAAGAACAGAACTGGGAAAACATTTCAAATTTAACACATTTGTAAAGCTTGATACACCTTTGTGTCTACTATTCTTTCACACAGATCCAAGGCAAATAAGATTTGTAATACCCAAAGATGCTTTTTCAAGAGGCACCTGGGCTTTCTGGTTTTTCTTTGAAGACATTTCACTTCTCACCCAAGAAGCTTCAGTTGCCTTCAACGATGACCTGGATGACTGAGAATCTCCATAAACATTGTTAATAATTTATGTCTATTACTTGTATCTCATCTTTATTATTTTTACATATAACCCAAGGCAGCAAACACATCCAACATTCCTGCCTCCCCCTATTTGCCTCACAACAACATCCTGTGAGGTGCATTGGAGTGAGAGTGACTGACCCAAAGTCACCCAAGCTGCTTTCATGGCTAATGTGGGACTTGAACTCCCGATCTTCTACTTTCTATCCCCGTGCCTTCACTAACTCAACCAGGCTAAAACAACATTAAAATGGTAGCTGCAGCAGCAGAACTTCTGATGTGTCATTCATGTGATGCAAGCAATCTTTCCTGATTAAATGTCATTTTAAAATGTTCTATAAATTTACACAAGGGGGATAATTTGAGTTCTTATCTGTATTTGCTGTGTCATTTTGAAACTTGATTCTAGAAGTATAAAGGGAGATGTAAGAAAAAGAATTTTTAATACTGGCTTCTTAAAGTGTTTGACATTTTTCTCTCCTCCCTAGGATAGATGCAAGCCCATAAATGAAAACCTCCTAAAGAAGCTGCATGAGCGAAAGAGTGAAATAAATCAGATCTTTTATGGACCTGGGATTGCAGCATCTTGACTGTTTTCTGAAAACGGAGTCTTTTCTACCAGTGATTTCACTTAGCAGATAATTCTGTTTCTTGCTCCTGCTGGGACTCCAGTAGGATATTCTTCCCCCCCCCCCACCCCCGTGATACACAGGATTTTGCCAATACACAGCATAGAAAAGCCCTTGTAGGAATGCTCCACCCCACCCATCTCTACCTCTATTACTCAATGTTTTTTTTTATCTTTTATCTATTTACAGCAAAAAGAAAGATGCTTTAATTAGGCAGTCATGCTGCCTAGGTAAGTGAAACTTTAATTAGGCAATGACACTGAGCCTTCTTTTCATCCTCTGGGAAAAAACAAAACTTTTAACTTTTTAATATTTAAAATTGCCTCATTCCAATCCGGCATGTCAATTCATTGTGACACAAGATTAGGCTTCAGTTTTCTGATCTTTCTCCCAGGGCCCTTTTTGGTATTCAGCTTAAAGACTGGTATGACACATAGAACACCAGTTGGATTTGTTACTGGTCCCAGGCTATTTTAAATTGATTGGAAATAAACTTTCCTGAAGCTAATCCAGTGGTACCTCGGTATTCATCGTTAATTAGTTCTGGGAGGCATGATGAGTACCAAAAATGATGACTATCAAACCAATTTTTCCCTTAAGGAATAATGTAGTGAGTCACGAGTCAGCCAACATCAACAAGTTCTAGCTTGCCGAGTACCAAACAAATGCTGAGTACTAGAACAAATTTTTCACATCAAAATGTGTTGAGTATCCAATTTGATGAGTTTCAAAGCAAGGAACCACTTTTTAACAATCCCTATTACAAAAGACACTTCTTCGTTATGAAGAAATCAGATTAATTTCCAAGCCAGGAATAAAGAATACAGAAGGTAGATAGTCACTTGAATCAGGTGAAGTTTATTCTGACAGCACAATACATAATCAGCTGGCCTGAAGATGGACCCTTGATCCCACCCCTGCAATCCCCTTATCTAGAAAACCTTGCCTTTGTTCCTCAAAAGTCAGCACAAATACCTATCCTCTAGGTAGGACACAGGTGTCAAATTTGTTGCGTCATGTTTCCGTCATGTGACGTATTGTGACATTTTCCCCCTTCACAGGGTGGGTGTGGCCTGTGTGTGTTACATCTGGCCTGTGGGCTATCAGTTTGGCAGCCCTGCTCTATGAATTAGCTGGGTTTCCAAAACAGAGCGTGCTGTGTTCAGGCATTCTACTGTTTGTGGTTTCTGGTTATTTAACAATGAAGAAGGGAATGCCAATCTCTTGGTGGAAAGGGTGTTTTGTTATTTAATTAGGAGGATATAAGATAGGGGTGTCAACCTTGCGGCGTCACATTGTCATCACGTGACATATCGCGATTTTGCCCTTCACTAAAACAGGGGGTGGGGGTGGCCAGCCCATTACACATCCTGCCCATGGGCCACCAGTTTCACAGCCCTGCTCTACGAATTTCAATTAAGTGCAATTAGCTGGGTTTCCAGCTACAGTTTTAACTTTGTGTCGAGCCTATTGCAATTTCCCATCTTTTATATTGATTGTAACTTGTTATGTTTTGCCATGAAAGTGTTATAGACTCTATGGGCAGGGGAACATTAAATGGGCTCTTAAGCTTGCACATTTTATGAATATGTATGACTTATATTTTATTAACCTGATGTTTGGTTCCTCCAGCATTTCTGTGAAGTGCTTTTCTCCCCTTTATGATGGGGTTTACCACCTTTATAATGTTATTATAAAGCTGCTAAACTTTGTATATTAGTTAATACATGAATGAAATTTATATCCTGGCTTTTTTAATTGTTATAAAGGCAGTTTCTCCCATTTCTTTTAATATTGTGTCTGGAGTTACAATTTCTGATTCTTTTGTTTTCAGTTTTTACACCAAGTTATATTGTCTTGTATATGTCAGTACATGATCTAAAAATGATCTGTTAACTGATTTGATTTCCTTTATATTTTCATACTTTTATTTTTATGTTACAGATAAACGAACCATATTTAGGGTGTCTCCAATTTTTAAACTTTTAATTTCCAAACATTAGGGGTGCTCAAAAGTTGTGACATGGCTTAGGAATTGTAAAGATATTTTGGTTACTTTAATGTAATTTATGTGTGCTTGGTAAGTAACTACATAAATACCATAATATTTTAACATTTTGTTTCATTATTCTTGTGAACTACTTTGGAATATTTTACACACACACACACACACACACACACACACACACACACACTACAAAAATCATTCATGTCTTTAATAGGAGAGTCTTGACTAACAAGCATTATCCATTTCTTTATCAGCCTTTTTTCATAGTGCAGCTACATTTAGGCCTAGAATAGCTGTATAATTATAGCATTTTTACAAGCAAGTATTTTCTACAAGTGGTAATTTTCATACTACCCAATTGTCACTTAATGTGCACTTAAAAGACAGAGTTGCATATAGTCTACAATATTGCTCAAGCTTTGAGAAGTAAACTGAATTTATTCTATAGTGAAATTATCCAACAACGTACTATGTTACTTATAAAGAATATGTAAAATTAAAGGATTTTTTTTACAAATATCTTTGTAGCAAACATTAACTGATTTGTTCAAATTTCCAAATCCAGATTATGAAATCAATCAGTATCACTTAGCACAAATTCATTTTCAAGCTCTATTTGGTTGGTTAGAAGATTGGCAGTTATATAAATGTTTTAAATAATAACAAAATTTAATATAGCTTGAGAGCAAACTTGAACTTGTACTACCTTTATTCAGTCTGTGTGTTTTTTTCATGTATGCCTTTAAGGCAAAATATCAGTTGAATCTTTTGTACAATAGTTTTTCTAGGAAAACTAATTTTAAAAATAGGTTACTTGAGAAAAAATAAGACAAAAGTTTCAGATAATAATGAGGCAGGTAATTCCATTTTGGAAGGAACTATTATGATTACTGTACTTTGGAAAAATGATTATTTCTAAAAATAAAATTAGGTACCTTTTGCAATTTGGCATTTTCTTTTTATAAATGAAGAAGAAAAGTAAATCTAGCCTAATTTAGTGAAGAATAAGTACTGCTTATCCCAATGCATATTGACTAGTTCTACTGACCTGAGTGGGAAACACTCCCCAATATAATATTGCAGGCTCAAACACATCAGACAATCAAAATTCTGATTTGGCAGCGTTCTATATGGATATACCTGTTAAATCCTAGGGATTTAATATAGAAAAAGTATTATCCATGTCTTATAAAAATATAAAATACAGCTTCCTATACCCTAATAATATTTATGTTGTTATTCCAAAAAGTTATTTGAGGAAGTAGAAAGAAAGATAGACATGCTACATCAGCCACCTTCAAAGGCAGGTCAAAAATAATGGGACGGATGAAAGGAAATTGCTTGGAAACAACTATCAGTCTTCTAGACATGTTCCACAATTGCAGCCAGTTGATATGATTAATTTTTCTGTGATGAATAACCCTCAAGAGATGAGAGATGCATTACTCATACATATAGCCAATGTTTTATAGGTTTCCTATGAACATCAACTTGGTGCAAATTATATTCAGAGGATTCCTATCCCACAATTACAAAAATAAAAACAAGATTTTCAGTATAAATTGTCTTGAATTATAAAATATCTTCAAAATCACTGCTAAAGACGTATTTCAATTCATCTAAAGGCTGCTTGAAAAAAAGTGATATACATTATCACTTATTATTTAATCCAACAATAGCATATATTCCATTATAAAACACTGACAATAAAATGTAAATCTTCACAGGAGCAATAAGTAATAGATAACGTGAAGGGAACTACCTTTATTGAATAAGATTTTGTTTTTCACGTTTTCCCGAATTACAAAGAGCTTTTTATAAACATATTCTCTTGTCAAGTTTCTCCCATCAATTTCTTATCCATCAGTTGAAAATGACAAATTTCATTATCTTGTTCATTCCGATTGCTTCTCTCTCGCATACATAGCAGAATGTTAGGATTTAACCACCCCACCCTAGTTTTAACTATAGTTAATTAAAATTAGCTACCCAATCACTAAACTCATAGCAATACCATATTCTGTACTTCTACCTTAAAAGAGCAACCAAAAATAAGATGGAAACTGTAATCTATGTTTATAAGCCATTTATAAGGATGTCATAGGACAACCTGTTGCTTTTCTATATATTTTTTCCATTTCATATTAACAAAAGCTAATACAAGTATGATAACCACCTGGGAAATGAATATACTTAAGATTAGCTTCTGAATTCAATGAAGCTGTTTATCAATAAACAAGTAACGCTCCTTTCTTAGTCACCATTTTCTGCTCTCTTTCTTGCTTTAAATATATTATCATATGTTTCCTGGTGTATTTTTTAATTAGCTTTCAACTACAGAAGTTATCCTTATTTCTGGCTGCAGCGTTCTCTCAGAAGCAAAACACAGGCATAAATATCTATCTCCCAAATCAAAATGCTTTTCTCCTCAATAAAATAATAGAAATCAAAACATCTCTTTTTTCTACAAGAATGTGTGGTGCATCTTGTTCAAAGAAATGCAGAAGAAAAAGAGACAGCGTTGCTAGTCATAAAATGCACATGCAGTTACTTAAAATAAAATAGAGCTACTCACTGAAGAGCTTTGCCATTCTTCCCCACACTGTGATACCTCTTAGCAGAAGAGTCCTTCAGCCTTTCTTGCAAATGATGTCAAAGACAGAAAGCTTCTGTATTGCAGCCTTTTTTTTAACTGTAATCCATGTGTTTCATTCCAGCCAGTCCTTGCTGACCACACAACACCGCATGATTTCCCTTGTATATATAAGAATGCCTTCAAATCACACCAGATTTTTGGCAGTCACTAATTCTGGCTCTGACCAACTGCATCTGGGAGGAAGCAGCTTGTCTGAATGAGAAAGCAAGTAGGATGTTCCTTTTCTCTCCAGTTTTCAATTTAAGCGGGGGTGGGAGGGAGGGCTGTGATATAAAACAGGGATATTTATGGGCTCAAGAGATTCATGTATACCAATTTGGTACCTACTATACATTCTTCCTCATCAAATTTTCATTTTTCATATATATTATACATTTGGATTTTTACTGGGCAAGTTTCCTCATAAAGCTGTTGGATGAACACTGCTTTTTTTTTTAAAGGTTTGGTATCTGTGCATGTGTCCAGGATTATCTAAATTTGAATTGTATGGCTTGTTGTGAAGCTGAGCAGTTGAAGGATTAACTCATATCCAACTCCATACCCACCCAGCAGCATCACACAGATATAAATATAGTTCAACCACAGATCCAGAAAAGTATCCTTTGAGAATAGATTACTCCAGAGGTTAGAACATATTCAAGGTGTCAGGACTATTGTACAATTTTGTAAAATATATAGGGGGTGCCAAAATATCTAAATATTAAATTACAATTTTAATGCCCAAATCTTGTGTGATCTCATCTGAGAACAATGTGTTGGGACATTTCAATCATTTTGGTTGTTTTCTTTATTCTGATAGTATCAGAAATAATAATCGCACCAAAGTCATGTTTCTGATGCTAACATGCCTTAAGACAGGGGTGTCAAACAGGCGGCCCACAGGATAGATGTGTCACATGCAGGGCACGCCTACCACTGCTCCACAAATGGGAAAAACATTGCAAAACATCACAGGATGGCAATGTAACGCCATGAGTTTGACACCTGTACCTAATATCGTATTTTTTGGACTTTAAGACACACTTTTTCCTTCCTAAAAGAGGGTGAAAATGTTGGTGCGTCTCATACACCGAATACAGCCATTTTTGCCCTCCTGAAACCCCACTCTGCGTGTCAGTTTGCATCAAAAACAGGGCATGCAGAGGGTTTGGAAGGTCTGCAGAGTACTCCTGGGGGCTGGGGAGAGCAAAAATGACACTCTTAGGGGGTTTGGAAGGCCAAAAACGAG
Source organism: Thamnophis elegans (assembly GCF_009769535.1). NCBI lineage: Eukaryota > Metazoa > Chordata > Lepidosauria > Squamata > Natricidae > Thamnophis > Thamnophis elegans. The sequence continues at coordinate 26,505,094 of NC_045549.1, read as the reverse complement.
CCCATTTTTCACCTGTTTTTTGCAAAAAACAGGGCACACAGAAGGCCTAGGAGGCCTTCAGAGTACTCTGGGGGGCTGGAGAGAGCAAAAACTAGACGCAGGGAGGCCAAAACTATTCCCCCCACCCCGTTTTTCTCTTCAAAATCTTGGGTGCGACTTATACTCCGGTGCGTTTTATAGTCTGAAAAATACAGTAATTTGTTACAAGGTCCTCTTCAGTATAGGTGAGGCTTCCTTAGCAATTAAGCCTACATAGAAAACATTTCCCCAAAGGCAAAAAGCTTGAAAATCACTATTCCAGTTTGAAGTTGTTGTAGACTACCAAGAAAAGAACTTTAGTGAATGCCTACTTTAAAAAAAACATTCAGGGTTTTGTTGCTCCATTTATTCAAATAAAATTGGTGGTGCTTTCATTTTCTGTGTTCAAAATTGGATCCTAGTAAAAGATAGTAAGAACTGAATTCAGCAAGACTAGCTTGTCAGTAAACAATTTAGAACTGTGCTATCAATTAAAGAGTGAAGCAACTGCTTGCTTAATTTATTTAAAATTAAAAATAAATCTTTGCCATCTGTGCAATTGTGCATACATGCAAAGCTTTTTATTGTTACTTGTTTTCTGTTAAATAAAATCAACAGTGTAAATTTTTCCAGAAATCACAAAAGTAAACCCTATAACATGATGTAATTTCTTTTGAGACATTTAGGCTGAGCACATACTGAACGCTGTTTTCATTGGCAGCATCTATACTATGAACCATTTTCATATAGAAAGCAAATTGGTATTTTTCCCTAATAGAATTTTACTAGATGAAGGGAAATATGCTGACGCTTCTGACTATTCAAAGAGTAGATCAAAATACATTAATGCCACTTTTTTTCCTAATGCAAGTTTCATTGGAAAACAAACCACTGTATTTAAAAAGAATTATCTTGGTATGACCAATTAAGTTGCTTTATATAACTTAATTCCAGAAAATAGTTTTTTTATAATATTGCTTTACATGTTTCTAGTGTTAAATAGACACCAATTGTATCCATTTGGCCTAGAGGAGCTATATTCTTTTGTACAGCTCAGAAAGTTAAAAAGACCCATTTCACTGAGGACATTAGCCAAAGTCCTTCATGGGGAAGATAGACCTAAATAATTACTTATGAACTCCATCTTGCGGTCTCTTCCAAAATAGCCCCAATCTCAGGTGATATTGAAAACAATCATCAATGTGTTAATGAGGATGTGACGGCAGAACATATGACTCACAAAACCTGAATTGCTACCAGTACATTTCTGAGAATTTAAAAGATCAATTTCTAAAATATTGACTGCATTTTAAGTTTAGGAATACACTTTTATTCGTGCTTCCTTGCAACTTTGGAATTGCCTAAAACAGGTGGCGTCAAACTCAAGGACCAGAGTCTGGATCCAACCCATGGGGTACTTAGATCTGGCCCATGGGGGGTACCCTGGGAACAGCAAAGGATCAGTCCACAGTGCCTCTGCCAGCAAAAATGGAGCTTGGGAGGGCCACAGCCAGCCCTCCCGAGCTCTGTTTTCACTGGAAGAGAGTTGCAGAAGCCCATCGTAGCTAAAAACGGAGCTTGGAAGCCCTTTTTCACTGAAAGAGCCCTTTGCCACCACAGGCACCTCCAACATAAGTGATGTTGAGCTGGCCACACACACACTGGCCATGCCCCATCCCCCTCGAGGTCAAACACAACCCTGATGCGGCCCTCAGTGAAACTGAGTTTGACACCCTTGGCGTAAAATGAGGAAAAAGATTCTTTTACTATATTCTAGCAGTCATAGACTGGCTTGCCATATGAGTTTTAAGATACTTTCACTACTATCTTTTAAAAACCCATTTGCCTAGATTTTTATCCATATCAAAAATGTGATTGGTTTTAGAATTTGGGAGATGTGTCTTAACTTTTAGAGAAACTGCTTTTAAATGAGAACTAGTATGGTGTGTAATTCAGACAGACTAGGAGCAGGGAGACATACGCCATCAGCCATGGAAACTCATTGGGTGGTTCTGGAGCAACCTCCCTCAGCCCAAACCCACCTCGCAGATGTGTTGCTGTGAAGAAAACATTTTCTTGAGCTCTTCAATAAAAGATGAGGTTACAATAAAATAAATGCTGGAATTGGTAGGCCTATTACAATGATTTGTTTTGTAAGCTGCCTTCAGAATACTTTGCTATGAAAGCCTAGAAATATTTTATATAAATAAATATAAATGTTCAGTGTTTGTTGAATTTTAAAATGTTGCAACTGAATTAAAATATAATTCCTGGCTAATACTCTGTCTCCACGGTTCCAGGAAGCAACAAGAAACAGAAATACAATTTTATGCCTCCTTTGTACTAGGACTTTTTGGGGGGTGGGGGTGAGGCTGGGAGTGGGGGTTCAAGTCAGTCTTGATTACTGGCAACTTCCTGTTCTAGTCTTTGCCATTTTCAGAAATGGTTTGCTATTGCCTGCTTTCTAGGGCTGAGGTAGAATGACTGGCCCAAAGTTACCCAGCTGCAGAGGTGGGCTGCACTTATATTCACAAGCGGTTAGCGTGGTTGTGAGCTCGCACCCGCCTCTTTCAGAGTGAAATGGAGTTTCAAAGAAGGTAATCAACTCAGGCAGCTCTGGGGAATAAAGCAGCGGCGGTGCAAAACTCAGCTGGGCAATGAGGGCGGAGGGAACGAGCCAGAAAGTTAGTTATAAATAGATAGCTTAGCACAAGGGTGTGTGGGCGGGCCCAGCCAGTAATCAAAGCTAAGGGTTCACCTGAACCCTGCATGACCACGTGGCAGCCCGCCACTGCCCAGCTGGCTTTGTGTCTAAGATGGAACTAGAATTTGTAAGTATGACCACACCCACTATCCATGAATTAGTGCTCATTTTCTTCACTGAGGATAGCGTATGTGTATATGAGGGGAAAAAAGTAACAATATCTGAGGTTTTGATAACGTCTGAGCATTTGCACTTATGTTCATTTTTCATATTTGCAGGTTTTAAAAGCTTATTAAGAATTCAACTGCATCTTGTAATAGGAGCTTTTTATTCATGTACCAATAACAAGAAGAACAAAAATCCCATCCAACTTCTTACAGGTTTTGAAGCATTTAATGGAATTGTCCTTGATGAGAGATATGGACGAAAATTCATTTCCTGTTAGCCTGACTCATGCTAATGGAGTTTTAAAGTGCAGCCTTTGCACTAGCTTCTTAATGACTTGTTGCAATGGAGATGGGAGAATCATCACACAGCAATGCCATCTTCTGGCATAGTTCCGGTGAGAAAAGGAGTATGCTGAATGCAGCTCAAAGAAAGCTTATTTTCCTTGGCAAAACACGCCCAAGCAGCCACATAATAAATCTTGAGAATTAGGAGGTTTTTCTCCTCAGCAACATAATGTTGGATTGTGATTGTTCACAGAACTGAAAGAAAACAGGGAAAGAAAACCCTCAATACTGAACTTGAAAAGCAAACTCACTTTAATGGCGAAATTCAAACTGAATATGTTTGCAAATGTACAGAGTGCTGCCAATTTATACCCAACTGCTATGGAGAAATACACTGAAGATTGCAGATATAACTCTCTAAATTGGTCCATGCCATTTACTGAACTATAATGGGCTAAGGATGGATGGTTGTTGGCGGTCCTCATATTAAAAACAAGTTCTAAAACCGGGAAAAGTCTTAGCTTACTTTGGTTACTTGTCCCAAAAAGAAGAAAGCATTTTCTAAACAATAACATTTTATAGTTGTATATACAAATTTACACATGCTACTTTAAATAGAATATTAGTTGGATAGCTCTTGATTTAATTTCTTATGACCCCCAGCTTAATTTAAAAGTACAGACAAGCAAATCAGACTTCTGGTAAAAGTTATTTACTCACTCTGTGACAACCAGCTGTGTGAGAAAAGAGAAGAAAATAGAGGAGAAAGATATGGTATTATATGAACAAGAAATAATAGATAAATCTGTCTACTTTTAGCTCTGGTTCATGTTGGAACGTTGACCCTAATTGCTGTCAAGCTAAAGTACAGTACTTCTAGCAGAAGTTGTAACTACCTTCTGTTAGTTTTTATGCATTAATATAAAATTGGTAAATATTTTTATGGAAAAAGAAAAGCTACATCTTACAACAGCAGGGAAGATTGTGACTTGTCAGTTGACAAACTGCAAAATGGTAATCAGAATTTCATAGCCCTGTATCATTTTTTTTCTTTTAAATTTTTGTCTTTAAGCTGGTCATGGAATAGGTAATTCTTCAAGCAAAGGGCAATTTCATATACATGTCTGTTCTCTAATAAGGTTTCAATCAGCACAGTCTTATTTTAGACGACTCTCCTTTTTAAAATAGAATTCCTTGGTGTCAGCACAAAAATGCAGTAAAAAGAATGAACAGTGTTAGAAATGACTGTGTAAACCGAAGTCTTAATAAAAGAGCCAATTATATTGTTACATTTTTAAAATGTGCCTATTATTATGCAAATCTTAAAATATAACATCCATTAATTGATTTTAGCAATATTTAAAGTTAGCCCTTCGTAGCTTTTTACTGTAGTCTTTAAACAAATTTATAGGACTTAGTTCACATGTAATCATAAAACAGTGTACTGGATGTTGGTTAAGTATGATTTGTGAATTCAGGCACTGTGTAAATTTACTACTTCAAAGTGCTGTTTTTGAATTTCATGAGCTTTCATGATTTGACCAAGGTCCCTAAAGGATTCATCATGGGAATCTCTTTTTGCTCTTTAGAAAGGCCAAATCCTAAAGATGAAGCTCAAATACTTTGGCCACCTAATGAGAAGAAAGGACCCACTGGAAAAGAGCCTAATGCTGGGAAAGATCGAGGGCAAAAGAAGAAGGGGACGACAGAGAATGAGGTGGCTGGATGGAGTCACTGAAGCAGTAGGCATGAGCTTAAATAGACTCCAGAGGATGTAGAGGACAGGGAGGCCTGGAGGAACATTGTCCATGAGATTGCAATGGGTCAGACACGACTTTGCAACTAACAACAACAAATTAGATGAGATGTGGTAGAAATGAAAACACCTTTTCTGTAGTGGCACCCTCATTGTGCAAAGGAAATAGTTTTATTTTCTTTTAGTTCTAGTATCTCTCAAAACAAACTTAGCTCTATTTTTTGTCCTTTAACCTCTGCTGTTTATGGACTATCACATCAGTATATTGTTATTGGTTTTACTTTGTTTGCTTTTATTCTATAATGCACCCTGAAAACTTAATTTTATAGAGCAGCCTATCAATACTTTTTAAAATAAAAATAAATGCTAAATATTTATTACAAAATTCAATTTTTACTGAAAGCAAATGTTACGTATAACATGTTTTGTATATTTATAATTTGTTACCTGAGAAATAAGAATTTTAGCTTAACCAAAATCTGTAGAATTTTTTATGATTCTTCATAATAGAATAAAAAAGTAAAGTCTCTTTCCAGTGAAGCTTACTTCCTAGTGATTTCTTGTACACATCCATGAGATATTTTTACCAACAAAATTAAACTAATCTGCCTTACCATAACTTCTTCCAGGATTTATTTATTTCACAGTCCATTTTATGCCCTTATAGCCTGCCATCCCATCCCTAAAGAGGTCAGGCCTTGTTTAACATTTCAAGATTAGCTAAAATCAGGTGGGGGTTCATATTCTGGCCTTCTTTAAATAGTAATCTTCAGATTTGTTGGGATACCATTTCCCAACATGGCTAGCTGGAAGGCATCAGATTGCAGAAAACTGTGTTAAACACTAAAAGTCGAAACAACAAAGAAGCAAATTACCTCTTAGATTAGGTAAAATGCAGCTACAAGATGTTTAAAAGGTGCCAGACGGCAACATACTGTTTAGCCCAGAATATTTTCCTGATACTCATTCTCCTGATTTCTCATAAAAACAAAATACAGCATGTTTTATTGAATTTGCATCTTTCTTTTCGGCTTAAAAAAAGTGGTCACGGTGGTCTCAATAAAACAAGATTGCAATTGAAAAATACATAGGTGGAGTAAAAATAATCAGTCTTCCATTTTCATTTCCCCAAGCAATTAGTATTCAATAGCATCTGGCTCAGAAGGAAATTGCTCCATTTAACTTTTCAGTGAAATATTTAATAATAAAGTTTGTCTTGCATACAGTACTACATATTTAATTAAGGTGACCAGACGCCCCACTTTTGGCGGGACAGTCACGCTTTTGAACAATTTGTCGCGCGTCCCACGACATTTTTTTAAAGTCCCAATTTTTAGATGGGCTTTGCAATACTTGCAATGAGGGTTTTTACCCAGGGGCGCATCCGGCTTTTCCAAATGCCCTGGAGGCTTCCGGCTGTTTCATCCACAGCAGCTGGGCTGCGGCTGCTCCATCCCTGGAGGGGGATGCAGATGGGGGGGCGAGCTGAATGCTCTTGGGACTGGTGCGATGCCCCTCCCAGCTCAGCCCCGCGCTTTGCACATATGCGCCTGGAGCAGAGGTCCCCGCGGAAGGTAGGGCATTGCAGCCCGCCATGGCAATTGCAACAAGCTCTCCAGCTTCCCCGGGCAGCATGGCCGCCCTGCTCCCTGCTGCCCTGCTTGAAACGGCTTCAATTGGGGCGGCTCTGCCTCGCCTTCCAACAAAGAGGCAGCCGGCGCCCAGGAGCTTTGCTTTGAAAGGAAACAGGGCCGGCAGAGCAGGTCAGCCGTGCCCAGGGAAGGAGCCGAGTCTGGGGTCGCAGCCTGTCCTTCCCCTTCCTCCCTTTCGTCTCCCTCCCCTCTTTCCTTCCCTCCCGTCTTTCCTTCCTTTCTTCCTTCCTTTATCTCCCTCCCTTCCTCCTTCCCTCCTTCTCTCCTTCCTTCCTTCCTTCTCCTCCCTCCTCCCCTTCCTGCTTCCCTCCTTCTTTCCTTCCCTATCTACCTTCCTTTCCTTCCTTCCTTCCTTCCTTCTCCTCCCCTCCCTCCAGCCCAGAGGAGAAGCAGCTGCTTCTGGAACTTCTTGAGAAGTTTCCTTGCCTGCTTTCCTCCTTCTCAAACGCCTTCCGATGGCTGGCCAAGCTCTCCTCCCCGGAGTCTCTTTCTTCTGCCTGGGAATGGAATGGGGGGGTGTTATTGATTAAAACTTTTGCCACCCGGTGCTGCGGCTGAGGTGAAGTTTCCAAGCTCCACTGGCAACCCCGCCCGCGGCAGCGGCACCTACTCCTCCACTCGGAGCACCTGAGCTGGGCACCGCATTACCCCTGCGGCCCTGCCCCCTCCTCCTCCCCCATGCTTTTGAGGAGCCATGAGGCTGCGGGAGCCAGTAGCAAGGCGGCGGAGGAGCAGGAAACAAAAGGCCCCATGGCTTCTCAAAAGCACGGCAGAGGAGGAGGAGGCGGCGGCAGCTTCACTTTGTGCCAGGCAGCAAAAGTTTTAGTCAAGAACACACCGCCCCCCCCCCTCCCGTCAATGGTGTCCCGCTTAACCAATTTTAAAATCTGGTCACTTTATATTTAACGCTTCCCAGTCAAATAGTTAACTGACATTATTTTGTCAATTGTTAAAATGTTTGGACATTCTTTTTTCCACTTATATATGATTTTTCAAATATCTAAACTTATATTAATACAAAACTGATTCTCAAAATAATAAATAAGAAGCAATGGATGAATCTTCCCAATGTATCCACATGTATTTATTTTTATTTATTTATTTTTGATTTATTTAGTTTGTCAAACATATGTACAAGATAACAGGTATAAGTATAAACATGGGCATGATCAAGGAAATGAATATAGATAAATGGGGACAGTAGGACAGGGATGGTAGGGAAGCTGGTGCGCTTATGTACGCCCCCTTTACAGACCTCTTGGGAATAGGGTGAGGTCCACCGTAGACAATTTAAGGTTGAAGCTATGAGTATATACATAACGTACATACATAATGTACATGCATAAGCTTGCATATTTAGTACATCCTATAAAAATGTAATTCCTATTTACTATCCAGTGTTCTATTTAACATTAAAAATAACAAAAACCTAAGTAGTTTGTTAAATTCCACAGGGGACAGGTCAAGTGCATATATAATTCTATTATTGATTAGAGTTTGTGTGTGTGATTATTTTAATTATATTTAGCACTTTAAAAAAACCATTGTATTTTTCTCATGTTGTATTGTCTTGGAATTTCAGCACAGTCCAGATACAGTATAGATCTTTATGGCCTTTGCTTTATGTCATTGTTGCCTTTTCTTTTAAATGCTATCAAATCAAATTTTTATTAAGATCATAGACCAGCATAAGGAGGATGCAGTATGGTAATTAAGCATGACGGATAATCAAGTGTAAAAATAGAAACATCTAAGGTCCTTTTTTTAATTGGAAATTTTAAAAACTGGGGTCTCCAAGCAACAAGTTAGTGTTTGCCAAATTTTTTTAAATGATCAGTTCTGAACATCTCCAATTAGAATAGTTTCACACAGAAACAAACCTGCAAATTTGTGAGTAATGTGCAGATTTTATGTTCCATTCTTTCTCAAAATAACAATGCCAAGTGACAGAAGCCAAGTAAAATGACAGAAGGCTCCAAAAAGTAACTACTCATCAAAAACAAAGAAATAAATAAATTTACAGATTCATCCTAAAACAGAAATATTTATGAAAACATATTTCAGACAATTTTCTTCGAAGAAGAAAAGAACATACAGAATTTTTCTTATCTTACAGAAATTATTACAAATTCTATGGGGGGGGGAACTATAAGGGTCAGTTTGTAAATAAATGCTGACTTCTTCAAGAATTATAGCTCAAATCAGCTTTCTGCATCTTGCTGTTTACTGAATTAGGTTATAGCAATTTGAATTGTCAGCAGGTTGAGCCAATGGTAACTGACATTCAAAGGAATCAATCTGGAAAAGGTTGATTTACAAGAAATGCATTCTGGGAAATGCAGAAATTATATTCATCCAAAAGGCCATTCCAGAGTTATCTTAACCCTGTGGTAACTCATTTAGCACTTTCATCCATGAATGTGAATCATAATTCAGATTAAATTCAAAAAGATCTTCAAACAGAAAAACAAAAATGTTCTTGTTGCGGTTGTTAGCATATTTTTAGTTTACTAAGTAGATAGTAGGGGTGGTTAGAGAATAGCCTCTGACTTTTATTGACAGGACACAAACATTGTGTAAAGCGTCTACTACCCAATATTCATCTGTACACAACTAAAATTGTGTTTGTCTATTTGTACTATCAAGTTAGCCCAAACAATTTTGCAAAAACGTTTGAATCAAAGTTGCCAAAATCTACTATAGGAGGTGTAGAAGATGTGGGACTACTTTGGTAGAATTGAAATGTTCAGACCAGTATTATTCTCAAAGTTGTGGCTGTGTCAGCATCCCTATGATAACATGATTGTGATTTACGACACACCCTGTCATCTTTCCACAAGCAAAATCAATGCTTAAAGCAGCGGGAAGTCAGAAGTTGTTCTCACTCCCACTGCTTTTGTTTACCTGTGATCCTTCTATTTATATGTTTAAGTAAGTGAATATTGGCTTATTATTGAAGTTTGTACTTCACTACAATTGCCACTACAATTATTTTTCTATTTATGATATATACCCTTCTTAGGTGATCACAGTACTGTCCAGGATTTGTGTAAAAAGAAATATGGTCATTGTAAAATGTCATTCTGGTCACTTCAGACTATACAACATTTATCTCATAGTATGACAGAATGGATCACAGGTCTAGCTAGGAATTACTAAATTTAACTTCCTTCACAAATTGAAATATTTTATATATTTTTTATAAAATATTTTATATTTTATAGAAACCAGGAGACTACAAGTTACAATTCTACTTGAACAAAGCCAAATTCTCTCAGGAAAAAGGCCAGGGCAAACCCTTCCAAATATCTCGACAAGAAAACTGCAAGGACTACAGTAGTCCACTCAATCGAAGAATCAAGTCTGACATGAAGGCACAAAATAAATGAACTGCACCAAAAACATATACACTGAGGTTATGTTTTATTTATGATTTTATTCTACATATCCCCCGCCACTATTTTTGTGGTTTAGTCTCTGTGATATTGTTATTCTATGTGGATTTTTGCTCATTAAAATTTAAGATAAAGACTACCTTCTGTTTTGACTGCTAATAAATTTAAATTATCCTCACATGTTCTGTAGAGACCCCACGCGCCCTCTGGTGGGTATATATTATATATAATGTATATAGATAGATAAAATAAGATAGCTATACCCTTTGGGTAGAGCTTTATGTTTGGTGACTACATGGACACAAACATCCAGTCTATGTTAGCAATGCTATAAAAATGATTGTCCGTTGCCTTCGCAAAGTTTTCTACTCTTTTTAACGTACAGTCCTGAGACTTTCCTGGTGATTTCCCATCTAAGAACTAATCAGACTGGATATTGCTTAGTTCTTGCCTCAGAAAAGGTCAGGCAGGTGCTACAATAGCTATGAAAAGAGATGCTTACTATATACAAACTTGCTTGACAGGCCAAAGAAAATGTGAGAAGTTCTAACTTCCTGTTCCATGAGATTGATTCAACAGGAGTACAGTTAGAGAAAGGCATAGTTTTAACTTTCAGAGCAACTTTTTAAAATTGGTACTGTAATTCGTAGGTCGACCCTAGATGTATTCTCTTTTATTGGTATTGCCCCACTGTTTTCTTTCTTAAAGAGATTTAGTACACATCATTTGCAGTTCTGAAAAAATACAAAAAGTGGGACACAATACAATAGTGTGAAGGAAGCTTAAGTAGTATTAACTTCATGTTTTAAAAAATGTAAGAAGTGACATCTGAGTGCAAATTGAAATAAAACACTAACATGTCCAAACATCAGTATAGCCAGAAGCCTTCAGGATTAGGCTGCATTGTATGGTTGCACCATTGGTTTGAAATGATAAAGCCTACTTTTCAAATGCATTGGAAGACATCTACCTTATGGAGTATTATTACATCAATATGAAATGAAGAAAAACCAGAATTCAGTTAGAGACAAATTTGGTTTTCATGTCTGTGCCAGAGCCTGATAATAATTAATCATTAATTTCCAATTAAAGTTATTTTTCCCCTTATGTCTGGCCCCACTGGTTCTCAGAGACCATTTTAAATCAATTTGAGTAACAAAAGCTCACAGCAAACTCATCTTTAAGGCTTTCTTTGGAAAGCATTTGGCCATTAGGTTTTGAAAATGCCAGGAGCCATCTTAAGCAGAGTATCTGGAATATTGATTTCCAAACCAGTCTAAGCTTTGTATTCAAACCCATAGTTCGGGGGGTGGGGTGTTGACTGAGCATGTGCTATCATCCTTCTCCTCCATTACAAATCTAAAATTTCACCAGGGCTTCATCTTAATTAAGCTAACCATGGACATTGATGTTTCTTCCTAAGATGCCAATTTGTGCCTCTATTGGTTCTACTCATGTGGGGGGAAAGCAGGTAGTTGTGGTGGCGGAGTTAAACATGACATTAACTTAGAGTCATTACACTGCCACAAGTCCGTTGGATTTGAATTACATTGACCCTTATCTGGCACCAATTTAGTGTTGAATTTTAGTTGACTAGATTCTTGTGTACAGACTTAAATAAATCTTCTATGCTGCAATCTAACAAATGGTCCTAATCCTTTTTGCCTGACCATTCATCTTATTTATGAAGATTAGTATTAATTGGTGATTGCCACTATTATTTATACTATTTTTATTTTGTTATGTTATTTTATGGTATTTTATGCTTTTTATTCATGTTTCTGTGTATTTTGATATGTATCACACCTCCGTCGAAGCCTGAATGTGCAGGGGGAGACAATCTGGAACCTGAGCCCACAGAGATTGAGGGGGCAGTTTTTTTGGCTTCAGAGGAAAATTGGGAAGGGCAGTGCCAGTCAGGACAGGGCCTTTCAGGATTAGAACAGGTTGTAGACAGGGAGGAACAGGGGAAGGATGAACATGAAAGACAGAGCTCAGGCGAGGAGCAAGGACCACCTCCTCCTGATCCGAGAGCACGGAGAGTGGAGAGAAGGCAAAAACAGCGCAGACTGAACAGGCTACTTGAGAGAAGAGCGCCCTGCCCATTTTCACAAGCCACACCTGGGGAATTAGACTTAAGGAGATGCTGTGGGGAGGGGCATTTGTTGGAACAAACACTGAGTTCTTGAAGTGTTAAGGGCCAACATTTAAACTTTCCAAATGTCCTTGCATTCTTTCTGGCTTTTGGGACTAATTAACTGGATCCTTTGCTTCCTGAACTCGATTTTTCCTGCTGGATTTATTGCTGTGCAGCCTTGGTGTACACAGAACGTGGCTGGACTATTTGCTGCTTGATGTGTGGGGTAGGGGTGGTCATCACTTTGCTCTGGGACTTGCCAGAAACATGGGGAAATTTGGAGAAATAAAGGGGCAGTTTGAACTGCCAGCTGCCTGTGTTATCTCTGTGCTGTGCCCCCAAGTCATCACAATATGTATGTTCTTGTATGTATACACTTTACATATTTGACATATATTGCTTTTATAGAATAAAGGCTATAATAAGGAATTTGTTGATAATGTACTGATAGTATGGATAAGAGTCTTTGGGTATGCACACTGTAATGAATATGAATTAATATAAATATCCTTAAAATTTGTGCTGGAATTTTATAATCTAGTTATTGTTTTAGGTTTGTTTTTACACTTTTCATATTATTTTTTTCAATGGTTTTATTCTATTTTGTAAACCTCAAAAAGCTATCAAGTGTGTATTTAAATCTACTTATTTATTTAACATATCTCTACAGCCATCTCTCATATGAAAGTGACTATGGGTGGTGGACAAACCTTTCTAAACAAAATAAACTTTATTTATTTTATTTATTTATTAATAAAATTTATAGGCCGCCCAATCCCGAAGGACTCCGGGATGAAACTATGCTTCATTTAATTAGCTTGTTAGTTTATGCTCTGCAGTTTTCTGAAACTATACTTTGATCCAAATTGTTTCATGAAGATATTGTTCATACATTCTAAAAAGCACTTAATAAGCTACTTACTGTAGGGGAGTGGGGGGATGGGCATGCACATATTTGTGCCTTCAAGTCTGCTATGACTAGTCCCTGAAGCTTTACAGGAGGAAAAAGGGTGAGAATATGTGTGTTAGCTCAGCACCATATCTTTAGTTTTCCATTTTATTAGTTTCAATAAATCTTTTGTAAATCCTGAGGCAAGAAACCCATCAGCATAATCAAGAGCCTTAAATTATCTACACAATGGGAAGAGTCTATACAAATGAAAAAGACTGTCTTGTTTCCATTGTTCATTATATATGCCCAAGGAGGAAGGACACGATCAGGAAAAGAATATTTGTTCATTTTAACAAATTTAGACCCACCCATCTCACTGTCTAAGTGACTCTTGGTGGTTTACAGACGAAATGCATATATTCCATATAAAAGCACTATTAAAAACACTTAAAAACAGAGTTAAAGACAGACTTAAAAGGCAAGTTAAAAGTTGGAGGAAGTGCCCTCAAGCTACCAATCACCCCCGACACTGCATGCTCCTCTTCAATCCTAAAGGTAGTTAGACAGAACTACCATATTTTTCGGAGTATAAGAAGCGCCAAAGTATAAGATATACCTAGCTTTTGGGGAGGAAAACAAGGGGGGGGGGGATCTGCACTTCTGCCTCCCAGCAATTTGCCTCCTTGCAACAAACAGCAAACAGTACAGACGATATACACTGTTTGTGGTGTTACATTTCAGACTATACTTGTACAGATGCTGTTAAAATTGATGTGGCTTTCTTGAAGTATATGTTATTCTCTACTATTTAAAAGAAGATACAATAGCACTGGGCCTCCTCAGATCAAGCATTTATTTTAAAAAGCTTCTTCATTTTGTTAAGTTGTCTAAAACAATAATAAAGCAGTCTTTAAAAAATAAGTCTAATAATTTGAACATTCTATAGGCATTTATAATTGACTTCCTCCTTGCAGCAAACAGCAAACATTCTGATCAGCACAAGAAAAAAAATATGCTTCTGCCTCCCAGCAATTTGCATCATGCAGCAACAGCAAGTTTCACTTTCAATTTCAGCATGGGCCTCCCGATCATCAGTTGTTTCAGACTCCAGGGATTGTCATAGCCTACTGCCATCTGTAAGCCCCATTTTCTCCCTTTGCTGCAAGGAGGTAAATTGCTGGGAGGCAGAGGCCAAAGGATGGGAGCTGATGGGTGGATGGGGCTACATTCAGTGATGTCCCAAATTTTAACCCTCTTTTAGGGGAGGAAAGGTGCATCTTATGGGGCTGCCCTTGAAGAGCATCCGGCGACTTCAGCTAGTCCAGAACACAGCCGCGCGAGTGATCGTGGGTGCACCTCGGTTCACCCACATAACACCTATCCTCCGCGAGCTGCGCTGGCTACCTGTTGATCTCCGGGTGCGCTTCAAGGTGCTACTTATCACTCATAAAGCCCTTCATGGTAGTGGGTCTGCGTACTTGAGAGACTGCCTCCTGCCAATTACCTCCCTGCGACCAATTAGATCACATAGATTAGGCCTCCTCTGAGTCCCATCTGCCAGTCAGTGCCGACTGGCAACTACACGGAGGAGAGCCTTTTCAGCAGTAGCTCCGACCCTTGGAACGATCTCCCCGTGGAGATTCGTACCCTCACCACCGTCCAGACCTTCCGCACAGCCCTTAAGACCTGGCTAGCCCGTCAGGCCTGGGGACAAAGATAACTGTCCCCACCCGAATGATGAATGAATGTTGCTTACTATTTTACTTCTATGTATTGTTGTGTCTATTGTCTGTATACCCCCCCCCTTATTTTATGTAAGCCGCCCTGAGTCCCCTCAGGGAAAAGGGCAGCCTATAAGCATTAATAAATACAAAATACAAATACAAATCTTATACTCCAAAAAATATGGTAGTTTTTTACACTATTCGGAATGCCTGGAAGAATGGGAGCCAACCTTGCCTCTGTGGACAAGATGTTGCACATGCCATGAAAGAACAGAATGTCAAGTAATGCTGGAATAAGCCTTTACAGTATGTTTAAATTAATCTCATATTAATTTATATCCTGCAAAATAAATCTGATACAGAACTTAATTTAACATGAAAACCATTTTACACATTCTACTAATGGGCTTATACATATTCTAGTTAAAGTTTTGACATTTAATTTATGAATGATTTCTAAAAGTAGATTCCCTACTGACTAGATAAGAATAATTTTTCTCTCACTTATATTTCATATGGTGCTTCTTAGTATTTTTGAAATTCATACATAAGGTGAATTGAATAATGATTTGTTATTTTAACATTTTATTCATTTATTGAAATTTATACCTATCTTAATCAACAGATAAAATGACATAAAGTATTCAGCTTTTAATAAAATTAACAATTATTCTGAGAATGTGCACTTAACTTCCTTAACCGTATGATACACTGTAAATCAAATTACTTTGTGCTTTTCTTTTATTTCTTTTTCTTTGTGTTTTTTTATTACCATATTTTTTGGAGTATGCACCAGAGCATAAGACGTACCAAGATTTTGAAGAGGCAAATTAAAAAAAAGTTTTTGCACTCTGCAGACCTCCCCAAAATGGCCAGTTTTTCACAAAAACGGGCCTGTTTTTTGTCAAAAAAACATAAATAGCTTTATGCATAGCTTTTAGGAGACTTATAGAGTGCTCCTGAAGGCAGGGGGGGGGGAATGAGCAAAAAACTGCCAGTTTTTCACTCATTTTTATCCTACCCAGCCCCCAGGAGCACTTTGGAAGCCTCTTAAAGGCTATGCATGGCCATTTTTGCAAAGGGGGTGGGGTTTTGGGAGGCCATCTTATACTCTGAAAAATACGGTACTTTTAAATTTGCATAATAGCTAAGTAGGGTAAATGTATATCACTATTTTTCTCCAGACCTCATCACTCATATCTATTCAACACATGTTGATTTTAGATTCAACTATTTTCAGGAACAAATATGACAAGTACGTATTATTCTCATTTTACCTTTCTTTTCTTAGCATCTAAATACTTTTAATAACTTAAAACCCCAAAACATATTTACAACTAAAACAATTAGATGCAATAGCAATTATCAATAAAAAATAGAATGCCTGCAAAGTATTTTTAATTATATACTCCTTGCCATAAATTCCAATCACCATGATCAGAAATGGGATACACTCCAACATTTCTAGATGGCACATTTACCTCGCCATAGGAATGACAGCGCATATATAATAGTAACTGGTCAAAGTATAGGAGAGTCTGGCCTGATTAATATATGGGTGGGAGATTGACAAGAAAGGCCAGACCTACAGGCTGAACCAAGAAAAAAATAAATAAAAGCAGTAAAGGCGGTCAAGCAAGCCACTGCTGTAGTATTGTCAAATAACCAACGTGAATATGTCTACATCACGGCTAGGAGTTAAACCTCATTAACAGGAGGTCATATTTACATTTAGTATAGAGTAATGCAATATTTACATTGATTCCAAATGAACCACTTACGGAAAGACCCCTACTCCATCACAGAAAAAAAGTATTTCTTCTCATGAAATTCATTTTGTATGTGAGTGACTTTTCAGAAAGATGTAGTAAGAGTGGCAAACCAATGAAGAAATGGACAAAACTTAATCACATGATGTACTGTAAATTCAAATTACCTTAACTTTATGATCAGTGGTGGGATTCAAAATTTTTACTGCTGTTTCTGTAGGTGTGGCTGGTGGGCGTGACTTGGTGGGCGTGGCTAGGTTGTCGTGTGACTGCAAGGGTGTGGCTAATTTAGCAGTCCATTTTGCCAATTTAGCAGACCATTAAACAATACACAGCAGCCCCCTTTTCTATATTTCTTTTTAATACTGCATGAAGTTTTTGCTCTAGATTTTTTTCCCTAGGGGGGAAAGGTTGGCAATGCCTGGGAATTTCTCCTCTGGGTTAGAAACACCCAAATAACCAAGATGATATAAGTTCTCCTGCTGGAGGGGGTTGGACTAGATGACCTCAGAGGTTCCTTCCAGCACTGAATTGTTGTGCTGCTTCAAAGCATCCTCTGAAGCTGCGTCTAGTGCAAGGGTTTGTGGCCCTTCCTTCCTCTCCTTTTTTTCTCCCTCCTTTCCTCTATCCATCTGTCCATCCATCAATCCATATCTCATTCATTTTCCCTTCCTGTCCCTCTTTCTTTCTCCCTCCCACCCTTTTTTCTTTTTCTTTCTTTCTCTCTTTCTCTTTCTTTCTCCCTCCCTCTCTCTTTCTCTCTTTCTCTTTCTTTCTCCCTCTTTCTTTCTTTCTTTCTTTCTTTCTTTCTTTCTTTCTTTCTCCCTTTCTCCGTTTTGGGCCTAGCAATCTTCCCTGAAACTTCCTGGGAGCCAAAACAAGATGGGGGGGTGCTGCATCCCCCATACAGTCCAGTTTGGGCCTAGCAAGCCTCCCTGAAGCCTCCTGGGACCTAAAATGGGATGCGGGGGTGGTGCCACACATTGCCTCTCCCCCATTTTTGGCCTAGCAATCCTCCCTGCACTTACCTGGGAGCCAAAACAGATACGTGGGGACTCCTGGAAGGGGCAGGGTGGGGAGGGGCCAGCAATGGTGGTATTTGCCGGTTCTCCAAACCAGTTACAATTTCCGCTACTGGTTCAACTGAATTGGTTCGAACCGGTTGAATACCACTTCTGCTTATGATGTATGGGTACCAAGCAGTGGTGGGTTGCAGGCGGTACGCCCCAGTACGGGCGTATTGGAGCCTGCCCAGAGCACTGGGTACCATTCCGGTATGGTGCTCTGGAGGATCCGCCCGCTCAAGCTCCTTACCTGTCCTTTAAGCCTTTGGCGCTTTTGCACATGCGCATGGCACTTACAGCACCTGTGCAACATTCCGCCGAGCAGCTGGAGCGTCACAGAGGTTTGCGGAGGTGTCTCAGGCAGGTATGACGCTTGCACGCACCACACGTGTGCATGCGCACCACACATGTGTGCATGGGCACCACATGCATTGATGTGGGCGACGCCGGGCAGATCCGGAACCTACCACTGGTACCAGGTTATTTGGAACACTGCAAATTGATACCAGCATATTAAAATAAATTTGGAAATAAAGTATTCGCCAGTGTGGGTATTCAGGAAAGGGAGCAATGGGCTCGTTTCACCAATACCCATATCGCAAATGCATCATTTAGTCAGTATTAAATCATCTTTCAAGGTGAATGTGAAGATTGGGTTTCTCTTCTGGCAGGGCATTGTACTCACTGCCTAAATGGGCCCTTCCAATTCTATAATTGAAAAGATAACACACAAACATAATGGAAAACTAATTCTTAGAACAGTACATTACTTCTGAAATAATCCAGAAAAGATGTTTTGGAAAATACAAGAGAATGGAGATAGCACCCACATGCAACTCTTTAAAGCAGCCATAATATCTACTAACTTAGCAATAAGTGCAGGTTCTCCTTGGGTTCCAGAAGGCCCTTAAGGCTTGGCTATGTTCCCAGGTTACTGTCTTGTGAGACCCCTGCCATCCTTTATTGTTATGGCTGTTTTTAGTCAGGACTGTGTACATTTTTTTTTTACTTATTTAACTGTTTTAAATTTCTTATTTAGATTGTATAAGCTATCCAGAGTCTACTGGAGTGAGCAACCACAGCAAATTAAAATAGTTTTAAAGACTTAGATAAATATATTTTCCCTCTGCAACCACTAGATCAGAGGTGTCAAACTTGATTGTGTCACGTGACGTCACATGGTGCATCGTAAATTTTTTGCCTTTGCAGGACTGGGGTGGGTATGGCCTGTGCATGTTGTATCCGGCCCATGGGCTGCCAGTTTGACACCCCTGCACTAGATCCTACATGATGAAACTGCCAAAGAGTTTCAGACATGCTACTTTTGTATGCCTGCGTGCCTTGAAACACCTTTTGAAGTTGAATCCAAAACGTTACGCAGCATCATTTTCTAACAAAAGGCATAGTGAAAACTGCTGAAAGATCATTTTTCCACAGAAATAAATTGACCTTCCACTGATCAAGATGAATCAAGACTATTCCGCGAGCCATGAATCCATTGCTAACTATGACATGCAATCTAGCCAATATAAGGTAAATACTATCCTCCATCAACAGTTTCACAAAGTACACCTGCCTTTCAGTTTGCCTGACATCATCATATGTTCTATTCCTGGTATAAATGACTCTCTCTGGATCCAATTGAATATCAACAATAGGGGACTTCACTTCAAATGAAACAATTCCAGCCATTTCATGAGATGGTGAATAAAGGAGATTCTAAAGAACATGGCATAAATGCCCGCAACAGAGCAGAATATCTTTAGCACTGCCATTGGAACCAATTCGGTAGAAAAGACCAAGACTGCTAGAATTGATGCTCCAGTCAAGACAAATGTTCCAGAGGAAATTTAGGATTCACAGTACAGAAAGTCGTAAGCGCTATGGACTGTTTTGACTCTATTGAGTCAGAGGCTGAACCATCCGATCCAATAATTTGTCAGCCTTGGAAGCCAGCAGGCAATCAATCACCTGAAGCAGTGAAAGGAGACAATGAGAAGGAATAGCTAAGGGCAAATGCAGATAATGAGGGAGCAGGTCCTGGCAGGGGGCCTAGCCATATGATGCACCAGCAACTTCCAAGGACAGAGCAAAGGTAATCAGCTCAATTACTCAGAAAGAAAGTTAACAACAACTCTAAGTAAGCCATGCCTTCAACCGTGGCTGCTTAGGTGCACCTACCAATCTCAATTGGAAACAATTATCCAAATTTGGATCTGCATTCCTCCACCCTTGTTCTCAAGACTGGAGCTTTCTGATACTTGAAGCCTTGATCCCCAGACCTTTTGTTTCCCTGACACTCTCCTATCCCATTTTCTTAGACCTTTACAGTTAATGGCCCATCTTCTAGACCTGCCTTTTGTCTCTTATGGCTACTAGTCTGAACCTCTGATCTCACCATTCCAGTAAACAAGATCTCACCAAACAAGATCTCACCATTCCAGTATTTTTCCTAGAGTTTGTGTGAGAATGCTTAGTTGAGCATACTACTACTTTCTTAGCGGTGGTGAGTTCTGGGTGGTACGCCCCGGTATGGGCGTACCGGTAGTAGCTGGAGCAGCGGCCACTGAACCATAATGATAGCTCATTTGGCCCACCCGCCCACCCACGTTCCTTACCGCTTTTTAATGCAAACGGGCCAATTGCACCTGCACACACAGCGTGCGGCACCTGGGTGACCTCCCACAAGCAGCTGGGTGTCACAGGGCAGTGGTGTGCACATCCATGCGCAGCCTGCATGCCCAAGGATGCCCGGCCCCGTCACAACATACCGGTTTCCATGGGATCCGGAACCCACCACTGCTTCCTAGTTGTCTGAATTATAGAGCCATCATGAAACCAGTTGGAACTTCTACTGTTTGATTGCTCAGTCTAGAACAGGGCGGTCAAACTCCCAGCCCATGGGCCAGATGTATCACATTCTGGCCACGCCCACATCTCTTAGTCCTTTTCAGAACCTACAGCTTCTCTGCGACCCATGGGGATTTTTGGGAGCAATTGGGTCAAGAGTGGCCACACAGAGACAATTATACCCAAAGCTTCAGTCCCCTTTTTGTTCCAGGACATGATCAGAGCTTTGGTAGGACCATGCAGCAAAGTCCTGGGATATGCCCCAGTTCCAACCTATTCAGGTCGATTAGTCTCCGGGGCAGACCACTCAAATAGGTCTTGCCCCTCTGTGGATGTGGTAAGTGTTAGAGAATATCAGGGACACCAGAGCATAACAGGTGGAATAACTCTCATCAATTCACGTTACCTTTGACCTGAAAAGAAGATCATATCCAGTATGTAACTACTATCCTGGGTTGGACCTGAAATAATCTGAGATAGGACTAGATAGATGGCATGTTTTGGGCCCCCGAGCTCATTCCCAGCACCTAGACAGCATACACTCAGAGGCTCTGGGATTTGGCTACTGCTGGTGAATACTAGGTCAG
This sequence comes from Thamnophis elegans, assembly GCF_009769535.1. Taxonomy (NCBI): domain Eukaryota; kingdom Metazoa; phylum Chordata; class Lepidosauria; order Squamata; family Natricidae; genus Thamnophis; species Thamnophis elegans. Next base: position 26,484,094 of record NC_045549.1, on the reverse strand, counting down.
CCAAAAAATATGTTCTCCTTATCCAAGATCTTATTGGCAAGGAACGAGTCAACCTGGCATGCATTACCGAGACCTGGCTGACTCTAGAAAGGGGGATTCCCCTCTTATTTCCTCAGCCAGTTTTAGAGTTTGGCACTAGCTAAGGCTACAGGTTAGGGCATTGAGGGGCAATGGTCATCTGAAGATCTCCCCTGGCCTTTTCTTTTGGGACTAAAGGAGAGAGAGCTAGAAAAAAGACAATGAGCTTTGTTTATGTATATGACACCTGCAGAGAGATTATTATATTCTCAACATTTTCCATAACAGAGGAATGTTCAATGAAGATTTGCAGAGATGGCTAAATTGACTTCCTTGGTCAAAGAAAACATCTACATTTATGGCTGATTAGAAATCCTTTATAAAATTTTGCATGAAACAGAAAAAATATATTTGTGATTTTGATCATTATAAAAATAGATTATAAAAATCGTGACCTTTTTTGTAACTATAGGGTAAAAACTATCTCTGTAATCATACATAAATTTTCTGCAACAAAAATTGGGAACTTCTATTTTTTTTTCCGGCACTTGTTTTCCCCCCCCCCCTTTTTTTTCTTTATTCTGTATTAGTTTTTGCTATTTTTTATCTTTTCTTTAAAACTTATAATAAAATTTATGCAAAAAAGGGTAGTTCTTCAACATTTACCTAATGGCTGCATCTTAGCAACCACTACCTAGTAGTCAAAGATATTAAAACCTTATCTCTTTGCTGCCATCTAGTGATTGGTAGATTGATAAATTAACCATTTTTGAAAAATTTGGTGAATGGATGAAAGAAAATTCCAGAGCTAATCCACCTCTTTTTGACAAATTGAATTTTTTTTTGTTGAATTCTGGCTCCAAGAACATTTGAACCGGAGCTGCAACTGAGCAACACAAAGTCATATCATCACTACTTTGCAATAAAAAGATATGGATTCTTTATTACCAACTACTGATAGTTGATTGGTTAACAGTTAATGGGATGAAAATTGATTGGATGAAGCATCTACATCTTACAATGCTACTCAGGCACACATTCTGTATGGGAATAGGTGGTGACTTTTCTCACAGTTCATTATATTAGGAGAATCCACCAATTACTGCTCTTATAATGTCACGGAGAGGAGTTGCATCGATTAGAAGCACAGCATGGCCCTTTTCCAGATGGGAATTAATGGAGAATTTGGGATCCAGCGTGACTGACACCATTATGATTTCCTCCCAGTTCCAGGTATGGATGTATGGCAAAGTTGCTTTATGGATGAAGCCTACACAGAAAATCACCATGATTTTTTTGGATAGTGTCCATATCGTGTTCCCCAGAATTAATTCCCAGAGGCAACAGCTGTATATATTGAACAGACATTTTCCAGTTATGATAATTTCCTTTCTATTATCCTGTTGTGTATATTCTCAACAGACTAGCACAAATATAGATGCTTTCTCACCAGAGTGGAATTTACAAAGAAAAGATCACACAGCCAGATCAATCAGATGCTGTTTAGCAAATATACACAGAGAGCAAGCTTGCTGATGGGGAATAAAATTAGGTTTTTTAAAATTGTGGTTGCAGGTCTATCAAAAAAGACCTAAACATAATTAAGAAAGATTAGAATCGTGTAATTTCATAATAGTGGAATGACATTTTAAACACATTTCAACATAAGCACCAAACAAAGGGTTAAAAAAAATCTTGCCTGATTTAACAGCTATTAACCTTGTGTTTCAAACTTTGGCAGAAACAGACATGCACTCGGTGACAGATTTGATGAACAAAATGAAGAATTAGAAAATGAATTAACATGGTTTATTTAGCGTAAACCAGGATTTGTATTCACTGCAATTTGTTGGGCAAGCAACACAGACAAGTAAAATAACCAACTCTTGTTTTACCAGCTTCGAGTTTGTTTTCCTTCCACTTGGTTTTTCTTTCAGTAGCCAGATTTCAAAAGGAGGGAAGGGAAGAACCAGAACTAAAACACGAATAAGTCACAATTCAGGATTCAGACATAATACAAAGCCATAAATAAAATAAGTCAGGCTTAGTGAACCAAATCCAAATTTTACTGTTTTTAAAAATGTATGAATTTTGAAGGAAAATAGCTAAACAAATCAGTGTTTAGTGTATGAAGAAAAGCAAATGAGTGGGGAAACAAAAAGCAAAGAAATCAAGACAGGCAGCCTACACTTCAAACACTCAGTTATGTAACAGACTGGATTGGTAGAGACAGAGGCAGAGACACAAATGAAAAAGCAAAACCACTTACCACTGCCTACCAGTTAGTACTCTGCTTATCACCAATGTTCAGGGAAATGCAACATGAAATTTGTTCACGTGTACAAATACAGAAGAGGTGCTGTTATACATAGAGCCCTAGTTACAGCAGTATAGCTGGAATCAAATGGTTAACTCATCTCTAATCTTTTGCAAGCATTTCTGATGAATGAATCTTTTGTTACGTAAACAAAGATTCCTTTAGCATTGAAAAGTTTCAAGTCCTTGCCTCATTGTGCTCCTATATTCTGTGGGAGCAATTAAAGCATGCAGATAAGCCAGAGTACTTTACAACCATGCAGACTTCTCTTTTTAAAACTAAATTAGTTATACAATATGCAGTGCAAGATACTTGACAAAGTTCTCAGACTGCACAGTGTCAGAGTAGTCAGCTATTTTTCTCTTAGGGTGGGAACCACAGCCCTATTGTTGGACTCAACCACAGCCATGATTTGATTACCAACAACAGAAAAATGTGGAACAGTCACATATAATTGAACCCAGCAGTTGGTAGGAAAAACAAAAACAGCTATTATTTTAATGTTATCAGACAAATTACAGAGAAATCTATATTTGTATGCTAATTGCAAAGTTGAATCTTCTGTTCATACATAAAGGAATCAACTCATGCCCACACGTTGGCTATATAATCTCTTACTGCATTACCCACCAAATTTTTGATAGATGTTATGAATTATGTATTACATTCAGCAAGCCAAAATTTCACATTTTGTCATTAGGTTTTATGGCTGTGACTGCAAACCTGTGGAATCTTACATGAGAGTGATCTGCACTGAACTTAATGGGAATATATCAAGCACAGAAGAAATAGATAGAAGAAAAACGGGTGGAAATAGTTTTTTAAACTTATTATAAGAAAATGTAACTTTTCACATATCGTTCCAAAAGGTTCCTATAATTTGAACTATTTAAATATAATATTTTTAACACTAAAACCATTTTTTTTACTAATTTGACTAATTGTTTCACCCTGAGCCAAAACAAAATACAAACAAAATACTCAGGTATTTACATGATTCTTTTTAGTTCTTCCAAATGTTTCTATCACAACTTTCTACCTTACATTAACCAGGAGTTTTGGGTAATCTTATCTATTGTAATTTTATCCTTTTAGCATAAAGCTATTTCTGACAGTAATCAAAGCTTTTCCTTAGTAATTAAGAGCTTCTTTTTATTCATTCAGAGTTAATGAAAATAATGTTCCTATGTCAAATTAGTGCCAGCTTGGAAAAGATATTCTTACTTTAAAGAATTTTAAAATAAAGTATTTAAAATATTTTATTTCACACCAGAGAAAACTAAAAAATACCGCAGAATTTGCTGGTATATCTCAAATAATAAATAAGTCAGAAAAGATTTCTGATTTTCAGTTTTTGTATAATAGGGTAATGATTGGTTCTAGCCTACATCATACTGCTGAAATAAATAACATAAATAAAACCCAAAGGAAATAACCCAGAATGGATTTATACATAGAAAGCAAGAAAAAGTTAAAGCACATGGTTTGGTCTTACTTCTAAACTCAGATGTCATTGCTTAATGTTATGTTTTTGCATAAGTTTCTGGTTACTGTACATTACAATTTAATAAAAATAATTTAAAAAAGATTTTCCAAACATAAGGTCTGTCTGTCTTTGATATAAAAGAACTCATGAATTAGCTTCCTGACTCCTTTAATGCTGAAGCCTCTGTACCCAACTGAAAACTGATTTTCAAAACAGAAAGTAAGATGTGACATTAAAAACGTGGAATTTTTTGGGGGGTGTAATTATTGGAAACTGTAGGATCTCCCAATTGTGAAAAATAAATTCTTCCAGGCATGCAAGTAACTTTTTGAATCAATCCAGAGTTAAAAATTAAAACAGAATAAAAGTAGATTATATAAACTTCTTATTATAAAAGGTAAAGGTTCCCCTCACACATATGTGTTAGTTGTTCCCGACTCTAATGGGTAGTGGTCATCTCCGTTTCAAAGCCGATAAGCCAGCACGGTCCAAAGACATCTCCGTAGTCATGTGGCTGGCATGACTAAATGCTGAAGGCGCACGGAACGCTGTTACCTTCCCACCAAAGGTGGTCCCTATTTTTCTACTTGCATTTTTTACATCTTTCAAACTGCTAGGTTGGCAGAAGCTGGGACAAGTAATGGGAGCTCACTCTCTTATACTTATGCTAGGGATTCGAACCGCCAAACTGGCGACCTTTCTGATCAACAAGCTCAGCATCTTAGCCACTGAGCCACCGCAACCCTTTTTCTTATTATATGGTCTGCTTATAGCTGAAATAAAATGGGAAGTGATTATTTCCTGGATGTATTGAAATTGGGAATTAAGTTGGTAAATTTTCTTTATGGTCATTGTCTAGAAGGAATTTAAGATTTAATTTCCACTTTCAAAAATCTCTTAGACCACACTAGCTTTCAAAAATTATATATCCATTTGTCTGAGAAATTATAGAATTTTAATCCTTTTGTTTTTAGTGTTTTCCATACAAAAAGGTAGTCTTGCCTTAATTTTTTAATTAGAAAGACAGAATACTGAAGAAAACAGAATGGGAAAGAGAATGAAAAATAAATTTAATGCAATGATTTTTAAAGTAATTTTTCCAATAATAATAAGCTAAGTACATTTTATTGTATAAAATCCTGACAGGCATTTTATATATTGTTCACATATGGAATATATTTCTGCTTATCTTGTTGTAGACCTTTTCCTGGTACTGATTAAAGAGCTATCTGACTATTTTTGTGTCGCCCAAAACCATGCCAGCATAACTTGTACTGTCCCCACTGCCAAACTCTTATCCTGTCTCTTCCTTGCCTGTTCTGAAACATTGCTGACTGATGTTGTGCCACTCATTATGGGAAAGTTTATTGCTTTTTTTCTTCTTGCTTTAATACTGGTTCCATCACCTGTCAATGAGGAAAACATCCAAAGGAGTACTGAGATGGCCCTGGTTCCTCTCATTTAGTTTATCTATCCAGGGGTGGGCTTCAAAAATGTTAGCAATGGGTTCTCCGCCCGGTTGCTGGGTGAACATGACCATAGTGGACATGGCCTAGTCAGCCTCCTGCACCATGGTGGGGAGCATTTTCCCCCTCCCCAGGCTCTGGAAGCTTTCTTCGAGCTTCCAGAGAGCCTCTCCTGGAATCCGGAGGCCCTCCAGAGGCCGGAAACCAGGGGTGGGTTCCTGCTGGTTCAAATCGGTTTGGTAGAAGAGGTTCCACAAATCTACCGTGCCATTTAGAACCGGTTCCAGCACATGCCCCAACCCCTCGCTCCCTCCCCCCATCCATCTGGTCGCCGCTCTCTCGCTCTCTCTGCCTGTCCGCACCATGCTTGCCCCGCCCACCACTCACTGATTGGCTGGCTCACCAATCGCCCCACCCGCCTCTAAGAGCCCTATCTAAACCCACGTACCTTTTTTCCTGCTTGGCTCTCTATTGCTGCCTGCCGACTCCGAAGAGGTAAGTAAGCTGCAACTAAGCGTGGAGTGGGGAGGCAGCAGCAGGCCAGCTGGAGTGGCCTGCCACAGCCCTGCACTATAAGCGAGTCCATTGACCTTTTGCGGCCTTGCAAGGTTCCCGGGCTCGCTTATAGTGCAGGGCCTCGTGGCTGCCAGCAAACACGGGCACAGGGTCTCTGGCATGTTTGGGGACCTCACAAGGCCTTTGCAAGGTCCCCAAACTTGCCTAAGATGCCTGGTCGCCAGCAAGCGCGGGGATGGGGGCAGCGGCAGGAGCTTACGTGGCACGGCCAGCATCTTTGGCAAGTTTGGGGACCTTGCAAGGCTTTTGCAAGGTCCCTGGACTTACCTAAGATGCCTGGCTGCCAGGAAGCACAGGTGCAAGGGTGGGGACGGCAGCAGGAGCTTACCTCCTAGGCGCCGGCCACGCTACACAAACTACTGCCCATCGCCCCGCAAGTCTGGGGAGGGGAGGTCTGGCCGCCAGCAAAGGACTTCTGCTGAGGCAGCCCAGCAGGTGAAAGAGTGAGCGAGCAATGGAGGATCAGGCAGTGCACTGAGGCCCCTTCATCTCCCTTTGCTCCCACTTCATCTTGATGACATTGCTGCAGCTGCTGGGTGCGGACAGACAGAGGTAGTGATGGAGGATCAGCCTGATCCTCCTGATCTGGCAGCTGCTGCGGCATCATCAAGACAAAGTGGAAGCAAAGGGAGGCAAAGGGGTCTCAGTGCCCTGCCTGATCCTCCATCGCTCGCTCAGTCTTTTGCCCACCCGGGCCGCTTCGACGCCATTCTGGCTACCTCCGTCTGTCCGCGCCCAGCAGCTGTGGCAACATCATCAACATGAAGTGGGAGCAAAGGGGCCTCAGTGCCCTGCGGTGCCCTGTGACTCAGACGAAGTGGCAGGGGGGCCCTCTCTCCCAGACAGGCTCTTCCCTCTCGCTCTTTGTCTTGATGACATCACCGCAGGTGCCAGGCACGGATGGAAGTAGCCAGAGCGGCCCCAGGGTGACCCAGGCGGGCAAAAGAGTGAGTGAGCGAGCGATGGAGGATCAGGCAGCCTGATCCACATTCACTCACTTGCTCACCGGGCTGCCTCGCCGCCGCTCTGGCTACCTCCATCCAGCTGTGCCCGGCAGCTGTAGCGACATCATCAAGATGAAGAGCAAAAGGAGTAATTCTGGAAGTTGAAGTCCACAAGTCTTAAAGCTGTCAAATTTGAACACCCCTGGGGTTTTTTTTTTCTAAAGGGTTAGGGGTGCAAGAGTCTTATAACTTGACAGCTCTAAGTCTTGTGTGCTTCAATGCCAGAGTTCCTGAGCCAACATGACTGGATGAGGAATTCTGGGAGTTGAAGTCCACAAGTTTTAAAGCTGTCAAGTTTGAACACCCCTGTTTTTTTTTTTCTAAAGGGTTAGGGGAACAAGTAACTTTACAGCTTTAAGACTTGTGTGCTTCAAATACCAAAGTTTCTGAGCCAACATTTTGGTTGCTAAGCAAGAGCGTTGTTGAGTCAGTTTTACCACATTTTACAAGTTGGCCACACCCACCCAGTCACATGGCCAGCAAGCCACTCCCACCTGGTCACATGGCCAGCAAGCCACTCCCACAAAGCAGGCCACACCTACAGAAGAGGTTCTAAAAAATTTTGAAACCCACCACTGCCGGAAAAAGACCTGTTTCTGTACTTCTGGAACTTCTGGGAGGCCTGTTTTTTGCCCTCCCCAGGCTCCGGAGGCTTTCCTTGAATTAAAACGGCATGCCCCGGGATCCAGAGGCTGGAAACGGGTTTGTTTCCAGACTTCTGGAACTTCTGGGATGTCCATTTTTTGCCCTTCCCTCACCTTCGTGCGGGCCCTGTACTTACCTGGCATCCCAAACGGGCCACATGGAGACTCCTGGGAAGGGTGGGGGTCCAGCCAGGGATGGGATTTGCGGGTTTGCTGATCTGGGCAGATCCTTAGCTAGAGGATTGCCCGAACCCGTGCAAATCCGCAGCAGCCCACCCTTGTATTTATCCATCCTCCACCCTCTCACTTTAGCATCTCCCAAACTAAAATAATGTAAATTATGTAAAGATATGACAATACAATAGGGCAGAAGTACCCGCAGAAATAACAGTCAAGTCCTGTCTTGAATTGAAATCGAGTAGCTATTGGTGAAGAATCAGAAAGTGAAATTGGCAAGTAAACTGGCAATTCAGTAACAAAAGTCTGATTCAACATCCCATCTTGTTTTCTGGAAGCTGAAATGAGTGGAACTGCTCTTTGCTAAGGTAAAGGTACAGTTAAGAAAACAATTACAGTGGAATATCCCATATAAACTTCTTTCCCCTCACTCCTAGATAAAATAATAAAATGTTAAATGTATCCTCCTTTCCTGAAAGCCTGGAAATACATTGCTTTCAAAAGCAATGGAAGCAGGCAATAGATATGAAAGAACTCAAAAAACAAAGTACAAATGCTGAAAAAGAAATAGTTGAGGTGAAGGCATTCCCATCTTTTTCAGGATTTGGCAAAACATAGCTCTAATCGAGCCCACAGCAAGTGAGCAAGCCCCACTTACAAATAACATATAACAACATGTTAGATTTTACACACCTTAAAGCAATGGTGAGCTGGTGTTCTCTTAAGATATACCTGATAATAACTGAGAGCGAAAAAAGTGGCATTGTCAGAGCAGAATTGTGATGTGGTAGAGTGCAAGTGAGGTTATGGCAAGTCACCCACAACATTGTTAAAAAATAATATATTTTGACACTCTTTTAAAAAACCTTCACAGTTTCATTTGCACCTACACCTTCAGAAAAGAATAAAATATTCAGCTAAATTTATCATTCCAGAGATTTTTTTTTTCCATTTGGTAATTGGATGCCCAATCAATAGTACCAGAGACTCCTTACATCAGGAGTGTCAACTTGATTTCATTGAGGGCCACATCAGGGTTGTGTTCGACCTTGGGGGCTGTGGTGGGCTTAGCCAGCTTGATGTCACTCTTGTCGGAGGCGTCTGTGGTGGCCCAAGGGCTCTGCCAGTGGAAATGGGTTCCCTCATTGCATGCAGCCTTCACAAGCTCAATTTTTGCTGGCAGAGGCGCTGCAGATTGGTCCTTTGATGTTCCTAGAGCAGCCCCTCAGTCCAGATCTAAGCACCCCACGGGTTGGATCTGGCCCCTGGGCCTCGAGTTTGACATCCCTGCCTTACATGATACAGAGTTCCATAGAAGGGTCTTCTTAAGAAGACTGACAATCAAATCAAAAAAAGGGTGGGTGGATGAAGATTGCTTCAAGGTACACATATGCAAAACAATTCTTTCCAATGCTATCTTCTATAATATAACCTCAAAGCAAATGTTCATATTTATTTTCAATTAAAAAATTAATAAGAAACAGAAGAGTCTAGTTAATCATAAATCTAATCCAGTGCAGGGCTAATTTAAGTGATTATTTCTAATTCTATATTTGCTAGTCAGTACATCTCTTAAACAGAGCCAGTTTAGTGGTTAAGGTATCAGTCTAGAAACTGAGAACATGAA